>NC_056756.1:35646479-35738979 GCF_018687715.1 Carya illinoinensis
TTAACCATGTGCACTTCTTCTTAGGTGGGTTTTCTAGTTGGCATCATTCCCATCATTGTTACTTGGCTTCTATGGAGGAGAAGATGCCTTGCTAGAATGGAAAGTATTCTAGAAACTCATGAAGTTGTTGTTCATTCTATTGTGTGTGGCTTGGTTCCCTTTGTCATATAGCTAAGAATCCCATGCATTTGCCTCATCGGGATGGCAAGGTAATAGATGCCTTGCAGATTAAACTGATTGTGCTGAAAGCTCCTTGTTGCAAATTGGTTAAGTGGATTAAGCTACTGTCGGGATGGTACAAAGACGGATGCTAGTAGTCTCAGAACTCGAGCACTTGTCGCATTGATGGGATTATTTAGAATGATTCAGGTCGTCTTGTCAAGGCTTATGCCTCTCCTTTGGTTTTGGTTCCAACAACAAAGCGAAACTTTTGGCGCTCCTTTAAGGTTTGAGAATTTGCAAATCTTTACATATAGATATTTCTAATGTAATCATAGAAATGGATTCGATGGTGGTTATTTCTTGGTGGTTGAGAGGGCATTGTGGTGTGTGGTATCTAGAGGGTTTTTGGAAGGAACTTGTTGGGTTGGCTCACACTCTTCATTGTCATTTTCAACATGTGTTTCTTGAAGATAATATGGTGGTGGATTGGTTAGCCAAGGAAGGGACCTTAGGCGCAGATTTGGTTTATTCTAATAATTGCGCTTTGCAGCAAATTCTTCGAGGTTTGCTCCGTTTGGATTTCTTAGGCCTCCCATCTCTAAGATGTTAATTTTTTTCGTATTTGTGCTTTTGTTTCCTTTGTCATTATATATGATTGTCATAGATTGGTTTCTTGGTTGCGGTCTTGATGGGTTTTCCCATGAGCTATTTTTGTTACCACGGTATTCCTCTGCCATAAGTGAGGGCATTTTTAATAAATTTGGGAGGGGGTCATTATTGGACACGTGACTTCCTGCTTTTCTAAAAAAAATGGTATTGTTCAAGAAACAGAATTGCCTGCGGCTAATACCAAGACTTCTACTGGTATCATGAAACCTATAGATAAATCTAATGAGATGCCAATAGAAAAATCATCTGAGTTGCTTCTAGAAGCTGTAGAACAATCTAACATGCCTAATGGTAATTTGGAGATTCATTCTAATATTTCTAGCTAGGAAATTGAGCACCACAATATGTCCGTTGCAGGTCAGGAAAACCGAATTAGTGAGGATACTCAAAGCTTATAGGATGATGAATTTTTGTTAGAGGATTGTACCTCAGAACCGGAACATGATTGATTACCTAAGACTATCCCCCAGAAGAAGAGTATTATACAGATTCAAAGGATGCAGTGATAGAAAAATATTATAAGAAGAAATTTGTGAAGATCAGGAGCTCTGCTCAGGTTTTAGCTTGAGTCCCTTCTTCTTCTCTATGAGTGAACCTATTTTTGTATGGAATATCAGGGGTATTGGTATGTCTAGGGTTAGATTAAAAAAGTTGATTGCTAAACTTACCCCAAAGGTCGTGGCTTTGTTTGAACCATTCCAAGAGTTTCTGAGAGCACATAAGTTGATGAGATCCTTGCATATGACTCAAGCCATTTCTAATGAGGATGTTGGTGGTAAAATATGGGTTTTCTAGAATGATTCGATTAATGTTTATATTGTTTGTCAAAGTATTCAATTCATAATGCTTCAGATAGATGAGAGTGCTTTCAAGTTCTTATGCACTTTTGTGTATGCAAAGTGTAATATGTATGAACAGAAGAGTTTGTGGTCAGAGCTCAGTTCCTATTCTATGGGTATGGATCTGTGTTTATTTATTGGGGATTTTAATATCATTCAATGTGATTTTGAAAGGAGGGGAGGCTATCCTAAACCAAGGGCTGCTATGGAAGACTTTAATTCTTGGATCCACCATATGGGTTTGATTGAGATAGGTACTAAAGGAAATGCCTTCACTTGGTGTAATGGACAATCAAGCTTGGACCGTTCTTGGGCAAAACTTGATTGTGCTTTGATGGATTCTGCTTTCGTGATGTGATTTATTTGCATCTTCCAAGGTCCACTTTTGATCACTCACCTTTATTTATTGAATTTAACTTTGACCCTTTTATTTATGGCATGGCTCTGTTTTGCTTTCAACAAATGTGGGCTGATCATCTAGATTTTTTGGAGGGCATTAGAATAGTGTGGTCTAAATTAGATCTTGAGAGAGGACTTTATAAAATCGCTGTGAAGCTCAAAAAAATTAAATTGATGCTAAGAGCTTGGCACAAAGAGGTTTTCGGTATTACTAAGGAGAAGATTCATAAGCTGGAAAAGAATGTTCAGACTCTTGAAAATTGACTCCAATTGGCCTAGGACGATCAAACAGATTGAGATCATACTAGGTCCATTGAAGAGTTGAATTCTTGGCGATGTAGAGAAGACATTAGATTAGCTCAAATGGCAAAAGTTAAATGGTAGGTTGAGGGGGATCGTAATTCTAAATTTTTCCATGCATGCCTCGCTAATAAAAGACGCAAAAGAGTGATGAAAATGAGACTTGTTAATAGGTCCACTCTTGTTTTGCCAAAACCAATTCACCAAGGGGCTATGGATTTCATCTCAAATTTTTTAAAAAGGGACCAGATCAGAGAACTATCAGTTCTCTTAGTTAATTTCTCTTGTGATTTCGAACGAGGAGTCTGCTTCTTTATGCTCTATCCCAACCATGGAGGAAATTTTTAATGCATTCTCTTCCATTTTGACCAAAGTGCTCCGAGGCTAGACACATTTGTTTCAGGCTTTTCCAAGACTTGCTGGGATATTGTGAAATTTGACACTTTGGAAACTGTGACTGATTTCTTTACCTCTAGACATATCCTGCAATTCTATTATGCATATTTTCTTGTGTTAATCCCGAAAGTTGATGTGCCGATGGTTTTTTAAAAATTCAGGCCAATAAGTTTAAATTCTGTTTTCTACAAAATCTGTTCCAAGATTATTGTCACTCGTTTAACAAATTTTATCCCAAGGATGATCTCGCTTGAACAAGGGACGTTTATCCCTAGAAGAAGTATTTTTTAAATTATCAACTTCGCTCAGGAGATAGTTCATTCCCTTAATAAAAAATCGCATGGGGGGAATATTATGCTCAAAGTCGACATGGCCAATGCTTATGATTGGATGGATTGGAATTTTCTCTTGGTGGTCTTTCATTGTTTTGGTTTCTCGGCACCTGTCTGCGAACTAATTCGATGTGCATATCGACTCCATGGTATTCTATCATGATGAATGGAACCTTAAAAGGATTTTTTCTAGGTGGTAGAGGGATGTTGCGTCAGGGAGATCCTCTCTCGCCTTATTTATTCATTATTCTACAAGCGGTGCTATCTAGATTGATCAAGTGCAATGCAACAGAAAAAAGATTTGCCCAATTTTCTCAAGCTAGAGGTATGACTAGTATCTCTCATTTAATGTATGTTGATGATGTGGTTATCTTTACTAGTGGAAGCTAGAGTTCTATTCGAGAACTTTTAAATATTCAGCAGTTATGTGAAAATTGGTATTGTCAATGTATTAGCAGAGATAAATCTACTATTTATTTTTCTCAACAAATTTCCCTTTCAAGAAAAAGGGAAATCATGAGGCCCACAAGTTTGTCGAAGGGATCCTTTCCCTTCAAATATTTGGGTGTCCCAATTGTTTTGGGTTGGCTGAAGCATTTTCATTTGGAAGATATGGTGACTAAAGTGAGGAATAAAGTTAGTGGATGGAGAATGAGGCTCCTTTTTGCAAGTGGTAGACTTGTCCTTCTTAGACATGTTTTATCAAGTATGGTACTGCATTTATTTGCAATTTTATAGGTTCCTCCATCCATCCTCAAAGAATTACTTCGTTTGATGAGTACACTTTTCTAGGTGGAGTTTGGTGGGCGAGGAAAGAAAAATTGGGTTTCTTGGCATAAAATCTATAATCCGATAGAAGAAGGAGGCCCTGGCCTGAGAAACCTCAATGACATCCAATAGGCTTTGCATATGAGGTTTGCTTGGAACCTTATTCAAGGTAACTCTCTTTGGGTGACTTTTTTCAAGGAAAAATATATGAGTAATAAACCTTGGGGGCTCATTAATCCTAATAAGGGATCTAGATTTTGGAAAATGATTCTCAAAAGCATTCCACATGTTATGGAAAACTCTAAATTGAAGATTAGAGATGGAGGTATTTTCTCCTAGTATGATAAATGGCATGATCAGGGACCTTTATTTAAGGAGATGCCTATGGTAGGTCCGCCTTTACTCTGAGTGAAAGATTACAAATTGAATAATTCCTGGGATGTAAAGATGCTTGTGAACCTTCTTGGCGAGAATTATATGGATGAAATTTTGGAATCTTTAGCAATGTCAAAAGTTGCCTCGGATGTGTTAATTTGGACTAAAAAAAATGATGGTGCTTTTTCTACTAAATCGACGTGGGATTGCATTCGAATCTAGGGGACTAATCTTCAATGGCATTCTTGGATATGGCATAAAGTGCTACCCTTAAAAATGTCCATTATTATATGGAAAGCATGGAATTCAGCCTTGAGTGTGGATGACTGTCCATTATTATACAATGTCATGAAAAAATTATCTATTACACAAGACGCCATGTCAAGAAATATTTATCTGTTTCATGTTATATCATGTCATTCATCACACATACATGTCATGTAACCTAATGTCATGTCATTTGTCATTTTGTTTCACGTCATGTCATGAGTTTGGAGTTCATCATGAAAAATAATATTTTCAAGTTAGTTGAGTCTTTTATATTTATCACGACCTCAAGTGTTAGCATGAGGTAATATTCTACTAAAACCCCATTGTTTAGACTAAAGTATCTAAACTAGTGTGAAATTTCCTAACTTGACAAAATACTTATAATGCCAATGGTACCAACCATAGCTCATGTTCATGTTGTTTTTGTGACGCCCCCAAATCCCCACGCCTGAACACGGGGAAATCGAGACATCCGGATGGTGACAACCCGGGTCACCATCCCATCGACGGGTGCCAAGTGTATGCAAAAGCAACAAATGTGCACAAAGAAACACGCAGCGGATTACGAAAGTCATAACTAAGTACCAGAATTTTTCTTAACGTAATACAAGCTGTTTAAAACATACCTAGATAAAATATTACAAAAACACAAATACAGTTTTAAACCAAACATGAAGCATAGCATCAGCAACCCGGCGGAGCCGCATCCTCAGGCTTAGCCTCCTCCTCTTCGTCCTCCAACTCTACACCAAAAGCTACGGAACCAAAATGGTACCGCAGGTAAGTAAAACCCAAACACTACCAGATAAAAACACATATAGAACTCAAACAATATGCATGAAACATGCCCAATGCACAAAGCCCATAAAACATAATTTTCCACACACGCCAAAAACCCATTTGGCCCAAAAACACAACCTTTCCGAAAAACACGCCAAAAGTCACATCTGGCCTTTATCCGACTCAAACCATTATCCATATTAACCGTATGCACCATGACCTCCCCTAGGGGTCATCCGCACACCCTGGCTCTAGTGCCACATCGCAGAGTACCACCACGCATATGACACCTAACGAGCGATGCCCAGTTCCGTGCCCCGCACGTTCGTAGCCAAACATCCTCTAGCCCTCGCCAGCGAAGGGCCACGGAGTCGGTGAGTAGAGCGATGCCCGGTTCCGCGCCCGGCGCGTTCGTAGCCAAGCAACCCCTAGCCCCCGCTCCCGTCGTCTAGCGACGACTCAGGGGACATCACTCAGTTTATTCCGCTCCCAAGTGACCAGAGGAGCTCCACCGGGATAATACCCCATCCCGGCTTGGGGTCGTGATACACACGCACCCGTAAGACCAGTTACGCGAATACACAGGCTTTTCACACATAAACAAAAACACACGTGCATGCACCATGTAATGCCATATCAATGCATAATAAAATAATCCAACAACATAAAACAATAAAACAAACAACTCCGTCCTCCATCCATCCGACCCCCGAACTCCTCGGACTCAGTCCGGAATCAACCAACTAGCAGATTAATTAATTGAAAGAGCAATATATATTTAAATCTGAAAATAGGGTTTGGAAAAATACTTACAGCGCTATATGGCAATTTTAGAAAACACGAGGCGTTGCAAACGGCGGCGAAAAAGCAACGTCACAGTGAAAATTCACTGTGGCCGTGGGTTGTGAAAAACCCACTTTTGAACGGGGACAAACCCACTTTTGAACGGGGACAAACTAGGGCTTGAGATTGATAGGGAATGGTCTAGGGATGGTTGTGAAGCTATTGGAAGTGGTGGTTGGCCGTGGGTGGCGGCGGAATCGCCAGAAAGAGGCCGGATTTCCCAAAAAGGAAAGCTAGCTAGTGGGAGCTGTTCCGGTGGTCGTTGGAGGCCGGAAATAGGTGGGTTAGGACGGCAAGGGACCGGTGATGAAGTGGTGAAGAAATGGTGGCCGGAGGTGGAGCGACGGCGGTGGATCGGGGCAAAATCCATGCAGCCTTTGGAGAGCTTTTCCGGCTAAACGGCCGGCCGGATGGGGGTGGAAATCAGTGGGGTGGTGCGCCGGAGGGAGACGAAGAGAATGGTGCCGTCGGTGAGCCACACGGTGGCCGGACGGCGGTACACCGGGGGTAAGAAGTTTCCGATGTGAGGGAGAGAGAAGAGAGAGAGAGAGACCCGGGGGGGGCTCAAGCGGGAAAGGAAGAAAAAAGGAAAAGAAAGAAAAAAAAGAAAAAGAAAGGAAAAAGAAAGAAGGAAAAAGAGAAAAAGGAAAAAGAAAAGGAAAAAGGGAAAGAGATGTAGGGAAAAGACGAGGTCCAATCCTCGGTCCGGGAAAAACAACACTAAACCGCCGAAAAGAGATTAAAAACTATAAACAACCAAAAGAAATAAAACAAAACATTAATTAAATTAAAAACAATTTTAAAATGAAAATAAATTAAAATAAATAACTAAAATATTAATGAAAATAAAAACAACTATTTCAGCGAAAATATACTCAAAAGCGGGTCATCACATCCTCCCCTCCTTAAAAAACAAATTTCGTCCTCGAAATTTGCAGATCAACCACCAACTTAAAGTAAGCTACAAGAAAGCCCATAAACCAACTGTGATCAAGATTAAGACACATACCTTCTCTATTCGAACAAATATGGGTACTGCTCCCTCATGTCCGCTGCTCGCTCCCAAGAGAAGTCTTGAGCTAACAGATCTCCCCAAGCCACTTTAACCAAAGGTAAGAAGAGGAAGCTAGATCCGAGGTACGTCGGCCCTTTTCAGATTCTGGAGAGAGTAGGGTCCGTCGCCTATAGAGTTGCTTTGCTAGATTATTTTGGGGATGTTCATGATGTCTTCCACGTATCATCCCTGAAGAAGAGCTTTGGACAGCAAGAACCACGCTTCGTCGACCCAGCGGGTATTCAGTTGCAACCGGATCTGTGACGCCCCCAAATCCCCACGCCCGAACACGGGGAAATCGAGACGTCCGGATGGTGACAACCCGGGTCACCATCCCATCGACGGGTGCCAAGTGTGTGCAAAAGCAACAAATGTGCACGAAGAAACACGCAGCGGATTACGAAAGTCATAACTAATTACCAGAATTTTTCTTAACGTAATACAAGCTGTTTAAAACATACCTAGATAAAATATTACAAAAACACAAATACAGTTTTAAACCAAACATGAAGCATAGCATCAGCAACCTGGCGGTGCCGCATCCTCGGGCTCAGCCTCCTCCTCTTCGTACCAAAACGCTTAACACCTCTCATGGGAGAGACTTTAAGGTAAACCCAATCACCAACTTCAAACGACAACTCTCTCCTCCTGGTATCAGCGTAACTCTTCTGGCGATTCTGAGCTGCCGCCATTTTATCTCTGATGATCCGGACTTGGCTTTGCATCTCTTGAATTATTTCGGGTCCAATTACCCTACTCTCCCCAACTTCATCCCAACACAAGGGTGACCTGCACTTTCTCCCATAAAGAGCTTCATAGGGAGCCATCTGAATGGTCGCATGGAAGCTGTTATTGTATGCAAATGGTTTTCCCAACTTCCTTGAAATTCCATGACACATGCCCGCAACATGTCTTCCAGGGTCTGAATGGTGCGCTCTGACTGGCCGTCTGTCTGCGGGTGATAAGCGGTACTGAACTTCAACTTAGTACCCAAAGCTGCCTGCAAACTCTTTCAGAACTGCGACGTAAACCTCGGATCTCGATCCGACACTATACTCTTTGGTACGCCGTGTAGCCGCACTATCTCTTTGACATACAAACGGGTCAACTTACCCAAAGAGTCGGTGTTATTAACAGGCAGAAAATGAGCACTCTTCGTTAACCGGTCCACAATCACCCAAACAGAATTCTTCCCACTAGGCGTTCTCGGCAAACCCACTACAAAGTCCATCGTGATGTCATCCCACTTCCACTCAGGAATAGGGAGGGGTTGGAGCATACCTGCAGGTCTCTGATGCTCGGCCTTCACCTGACGGCATGTGTGGCATTTCTCCACATATAAGGCAACGTCCTTCTTCATTCCGTCCCACCAGTAATTTTTTTTCAAGTCCCGATACATCTTTGTACTGCCGGGATGAACTGAATACGAGGCCGCATGAGCTTCCGCCATGATCCGTTCTTTGAAATCGGAGTCCTTAGGGACCACTCTGCGATCTCGGAACCGAAGTATCCCATCATTATCCATGCTATAGTGCAACGGCCCTCGAGATTTTCTGACTCTTTTCCTGATGTTCAGCAGCTTCGGATCCTTTCTTTGGAGAGTTTTCAATTCTTCAAAATCAGTTACCCGAATATCAAGAACTGAAGACAAAATCTCCACTTGTTGCGAACTCTCTATAAGGAGCCTTCTCATCCCACAAAGCAACGACTCCAATTCTGACGGCTCGGCTTCATCTTCCAAGTGTGACTTCCGGCTCAAAGCATCAGCAACTATATTAGCCTTCCCCTGATGGTACTTGATCTCACACTGATAGTCACTGATTAGCTCCAGCCATTGCCTCTGCCTCATATTCAGATTTTTCTGGGAAAACAAATGCTTCAAGCTCTTGTGATCAGTAAATACCTCGCAAGCTTCCCCATACAAGAAGTGCCGCCAGATTTTGAGAGCAAAAACAATCGCAGACAATTCTAGATCGTGCGTCGGATAATTCTTCTCATGGTCCTTTAGCTGACGAGATGCATAGGCTACAACCCGTCCTTCCTGCATAAGGACACAACCCAAACCAAACTTAGACGCATCACTGAAGACTACGAATGGCTTATGCGGTTCTGGGAGCGCTAACACTGGTGCCGTTGTCAACCTGTTCTTTAATTCCTGGAAGCTTCTCTCACATTTCTCTGACCAAACAAATTCTGTATTCTTCCGAGTCAAAGCTGTGAGAGGTCCGAATAGGCGAGCAAAACCCTCTACAAATCTTCGGTAATACCCGGCGAGCCCCAAGAAACTCCTGACCTCACGCACTGTTGTCGGGCGCTGCCATGACAAAATGGCTTCTATCTTACTAGGGTCAACAGCCACTCCGCCCCGGGAAATTACGTGCCCAAGAAATTTAACTTCTTCCAACCAGAATTCACACTTGATGAGCTTGGCGTATAGCTGGTGTTCTCTCAATCTCTCAAGTACCAGACTAAGATGATACACATGCTCTTCAACATCTCGGGAATAAATCAGTATATCATCAATGAACACTACCACAAAGGAATCCAGATAAGGTCGAAACACTCGATTCATCAAATCCATGAAAGCTGCAGGGGCATTAGCTAACCCAAACGGCATCACCTTAAATTCATAATGCCCATACCTCGACCTGAAAGCAGTTTTAGGCACATCCTGGTCTCTGATTCTCAGCTGGTAGTATCCCGACCTCAGATCAATTTTTGAGAACACTGCTGCTCCTTGAAGCTGATCAAACAAATCATCAATCCATGGAAGAGGATATTTATTTTTGATAGTCACCTTGTTCAACTCCCGATAATCAATGCACATACGGAGGGTTCCATCTTTCTTTTTAACAAATAAAACTGGTGCACCCCACGGCGACGTGCTAGGCTGAATAAATCCATTCTCTACCAGTTCTTGCAACTGAGTCTTCAACTCTTTCAATTCAGCCGGTGCCATGTGATAAGGAGCTTTATGCACAGGAGCCACTCCAGGTTCCAAGTCTATAACAAACTCCATCTCCCGAACAGGGGGTAGTCCGGGCAAGTCATCCACAAACACATCGGGGAATTCTTCCACAACTGGAATGTCTGCCAAAGACTTCTTCTCAGACGGCGTGGACACCATCTGCACCAAGAATGCATCTGCTCCCCATGCAATCTCTCGTCTTGCCTAAATCGTCGATATAATTATCGGTTTTTCTTTTAATCTACTCCCCACAAATTCCAGACAATCGCCATCTGGAAGCTGAAAGCTAATTATCCGACTTCTACAATTAATACTCGCGGAATATCGGTATAGCCAATCCATCCCGAGGATGATGTCAAAGCCCAACAGCTTGAACAACACCAAATCCGCATCCAAGAACCTTCCCTCAGAATTTAACGGGCATCCCAAAGCAACCTTGGAACACCACACCATCTCACCATCGGGTAGAGCCACTACCATAGACTTCGGCAACAGCTCCGTGACCAAATTACACACCCGAGCAAACGTGCAAGATACAAACGACCGTGAAGCACCGGAATCAAACAAAGTACAAGCATAAAACTCATACACACGGACTCTTCCTGAACTAAACACATCAACCCATGAAATCCAAAAAGCAAAGAATAAACCACATACACCAAGAATTACATCCAACTTAAAATTAAATTAAACCATACCTGTAATTACTCCAGCATCATGGGTCACTGGTGCCTCATCATCCACCTCTCCGAGTGTGACAGCGTAAACCCGGGCTTGCACTGCTTGTCTTGGGTTGGTTCTTCCACCGTGTCTACCTCCACGGCTTCTTTGAACTCTGACGGAGCAATCCCGAGCGATATGTCCCACTTGGCCGCACCGGTAACACTGGGGTCCGCTACTCATCCGACACTCGCCCTCATGAGCTCTATTACAAGCTCCACAAATAGGCACCCGTCCTCCCATACGAACACCTGAGGACGTTTGAGGTCGAGTTCCGGTCCGCTGAACAAACTTCTGGGGCGAACCCGAGCTACTTCCTTCACCAGAAAAACTCCGCCTCTTATGACCTGGAGCGGAGCCCACACTCAGATTATTTTCCCGCTCCACAAGGGTGGCCACATCCACTAATTCCTGAAAAGTGGATATCCGATGGCTGACCACCATACGGCGTATGTCAAGACGTAGCCCCTCCTGGAAATGATCTGCTCGCATCTCCTCAGTGGCGACAAGGTGAGGAGCAAATCGCTCAAGTTCTATGAACCTCCGGGCGTATTGTTCCACTGTCGCGCCCCCTTGGACCAGATTTGAGAACTCTCTTGCCTTTTGCTTCCTCACTGATGCGGGAAAGAAGCGGTCATTGAACTCCTTCTTGAAACGCTGCCAGGTCACCGCAGCGAAAGATCCCAGTTCAGATTCCAACAGCACCATCTTGGTATCCCACCAATCAGAAGCGGTACCTTGCAAGAGATAGCTGGCGTAGAGTACTTGCTGTGCCTCAGTGCATCCACACACCTCAAAGGTTTTCTCCAGATCTTTGATCCATCTTCCAGCCTGAAGTGGATCCTCATTTCCAGTGAAGTGTGGAGTCCTATGCACCAGGAAGCGCTCATAGGTGCATCCGGCTTGCACCATGCTACTGGACCCTCCTGGATACATCCAAGGCCCTCCCTGATATGGCCAAGGACCCCCTGGTTGTGGCCAAAACCCTCCTTGTTGTGGACAAGGCCCTCCTGATGGTGGACAAGGCCCTCCTGATGGTGGCCAGGGACCCTCTTGTTGTGGCCAAGGTCCTTGTTGTGGCCAAGGCCCTGTTTGTTCAGACCTCGCACTCTGTTGCATAAATTTCGTCATTTGTCGTATTGCTTCGGCTAGGGAGTCATCCCTGGAGGTATTGTCCCGTGGTTCCTGGGTAGATTTCCTTGGTCTCCCCATTTTCCTGCCACAACACCACTCTTGACCCTCCTTTAAGAAAACAAATAAAACCATCATAAAACCAACAAAAACAAAACCAACACCACACAGCGAGAAACAAAAGAAACCAGCTTGCAAAAACATAACCAAATAAATACAAACAAACAAACAAGCTCAAACAAATAAAACAAATAAAACAACTGTACTTAACATAATTTTCAAAACACCACTTTAAAAAGCATTCTGGTACTGCCTACGGGACATGTGGTTTTACCTAGAGCCAAACCGCTCTGATACCACCTGTGATGCCCCCAAATCCCCACGCCCGAACACGGGGAAATCGAGACGTCCGGATGGTGACAACCCGGGTCACCATCCCATTGACGGGTGCCAAGTGTGTGCAAAAGTAACAAATGTGCACGAAGAAACACGCAGCGGATTACGAAAGTCATAACTAAGTACCAGAATTTTTCTTAACGTAATACAAGCTGTTTAAAACATACCTAGATAAAATATTACAAAAACACAAATACAGTTTTAAACCAAACATGAAGCATAGCATCAGCAACCCGGCGGAGCCGCATCCTCAGGCTCAGCCTCCTCCTCTTCGTCCTCCAACTCTGCACCAAAAGCTACAGAACCAAAATGGTACCGCAGGTAAGTAAAACCCAAACACTACCAGATAAAAACACATATAGAACTCAAACAATATGCATGAAACATGCCCAATGCACAAAGCCCATAAAACATAATTTTCCACACACGCCAAAAACCCATTTGGCCCAAAAACACAACCTTTCCGAAAAACACGCCAAAAGTCACATCTGGCCTTTATCCGACTCAAACCATTATCCATATTAACCGTATGCACCATGACCTCCCCTATAGGGGTCATCCGCACACCCTGGCTCCAGTGCCACACCGTAGAGTACCACCACGCATGTGACACCTAACGAGCGATGCCCAGTTCCGTGCCCCGCACGTTCGTAGCCAAACATCCTCTAGCCCTCGCCAGCGAAGGGCCACGGAGTCGGTGAGTAGAGCGATGCCCGGTTCCGCGCCCGGCGCGTTTGTAGCCAAGCAACCCCTAGCCCCCGCTCCCGTCGTCTAGCGACGACTCAGGGGACATCACTCAGTTTATTCCGCTCCCAAGTGACCAGAGGAGCTCCACTGGGATAATACCCCATCCCAGTGGTCTTACGGGGTCGTGATACACACGCACCCGTAAGACCACTTACGCGAATACACAAGCTTTTCACACATAAACAAAAACACACGTGCATGCACCATGTAATGCCATATCAATGCATAATAAAATAATCCAACAACATAAAACAATAAAACAAACAACTCCGTCCTCCATCCATCCGACCCCCGAACTCCTCGGACTCAGTCCGGAATCAACCAACCAGCAGATTAATTAATTGAAAGAGCAATATATATTTAAATCTGAAAATAGGGTTTGGAAAAATACTTACAGCGCTATATGGCAATTTTAGAAAACACGAGGCGTTGCAAACGGCGGCGAAAAAGCAACGTCACAGTGAAAATTCACTGTGGCCGTGGGTTGTGAAAAACCCTCTTTTGAACGGGGACAAACTAGGCTTGAGATTGATAGGGAATGGTCTAGGGATGGTTGTGAAGCTATTGGAAGTGGTGGTTGGCCGTGGGTGGCGGCGGAATCGCCGGAAAGAGGCCGGATTTCCCAAAAAGGAAAGCTAGCTCGTGGGAGATGTTCCGGTGGTCGTTGGAGGCCGGAAATAGGTGGGTTAGGACGGCAAGGGACCGGTGATGAAGTGGTGAAGAAATGGTGGCCGGAGGTGGAGCGACGGCAGCGGATCGGGGCAAAATCCGTGCAGCCTTTGGAGAGCTTTTTCGGCCAAACGGCCGGCCGGATGGGGGTGGAAATCGGTGGGGTGGTGCGCCGGAGGGAGACCAAGAGAATGGTGCCGGCGGTGAGACACACGGTGGCCGGACGGCGGTACACCGGGGGTAAGAAGTTTCCGACGTGAGGGAGAGAGAAGAGAGAGAGAGAGACCGGGGGGGGCTCGAGCGGGAAAGGAAGAAAAAAGGAAAAGAAAGAAAAAAAAGAAAAAGAAAGGAAAAAGAAAGAAGGAAAAAGAGAAAAAGAAAAAAGAAAAGGAAAAAGGGAAAGTGATGTAGGGAAAAGACGAGGTCCAATCCTCGGTCCGGGAAAAACAACACTAAACCGCCGAAAAGAGATTAAAAACTATAAACAACCAAAAGAAATAAAACAAAACATTAATTAAATTAAAAACAATTTTAAAATGCAAATAAATTAAAATAAATAACTAAAATATTAATTAAAATAAAAACAACTATTTTAGCGAAAATACACTCAAAAGCGGGTCATCACAGTTTTTCTTTTTAGAAGAGTTAGTGCCACGTGTCCAAGAGTGACCTCTCCCCAATTTTATTAATAAACCCTCACTTATGGTGGAGGAATACCATAGTTACATTTCAAGCATTTGGGGGTTAACATAATTGCAAAACCTAGCACACAAAAAAGGGAACAATCTAACCGAAAACAAAACGTAAAACGGAATTAAAAATAGACTTCTAAACATGCTTGAAAAAAACAAAGCTGGAAGAAACCAAGTGAGACTAATACAACCATAAAGAGGACAAACCAGAATAATCCATAACTGAATACCAAGGAAAGGAAATACAAACTTGAAATAAATCACATACCTGAGGAGAAAAATCAAAGCAAGGAAGGACCTCCAATAGAAACCACCAATCAACCTAATCGTATGCTTTTACCATATCCACTTTGCGAATGATATTGTGACCATGAGCCATTTTGTTAATAGAATGGACCATTTCTTGAGTGATAGAAATATTTTCAAATATGCTACACCCAGGAATGAAAGCACATTGCTCTAGAGATATCATTCTAGGAAGAGATATCATTCTAGGAAGGAGACCCGTCAATCGGTTAACAATGATTTTGGAGTAGATCTTGCAGAACGCCGAGCATAGGCTAATAGGTTTGAACTTGTCAAAGCCCGTAGGCACATCCACCTTTGGAATTAAGACAATGAAAGAGGAGATAAAAAAAATTCTAAAATTGCTTCCCAGACGTCAATTTTCACAATCTCCTAGCTGCTCTTAAAAAAACCTGCACCAAAACTATCAGGGCCTGAAGAGCTATTTGTTGGAATAAAAGAAACAACCTCAAAAACTTCATCCACAGTAGGTGGACAGCAAATATGGGCATTCTCCTCATCAGAGATCGTGGGCAAGATTGAATAAGAAAGATCTAGAAGGTCCCTAGAGAGGTTCGCTTAAAGAAAATCAAAAAAATAATCCACAATACCTTGGTGAATGGCTTCCATTGAATAAGAAACAACACCATCCACAGCTTTCATATTCGAAATGTATTTGCTTCTCTTGTTCGCCAAACAAGCATGAAAAAAAGTAGAATCACGATCACCTTCCACCTTTCATTTTAGCTTAGCCATCTGCATCAATCTAGTATCCTCTCTATGCCTCCACGAAGCCAGTTCCATAGAAGCCTAATTTAACTCCCTATCAGCATCCTCATCCCAACTCTTCATTAGTCAATTTTCAAGCCTCTCTATTTGATCCTCAAGCTAATCAATCCTGGCTGTAGTTAGACCAAAGATTGCCTTATTCACTCATGAAGAGCCACTTGGACTTTTTTTAATTTATTGGCTAGTTTCCACAATCCCATACCTATAACCGGACCCATCCAAGCTCTCTGAACACAACCCATAAAATCTGGATAATCAACCCACATTTGTTGGAAACAAAATGGGGAAGGGCCATAAGAAAAAGGATCTATGGTGAGAACAATATGCATCGGGCAATGATCTGACAATGATCTCGGTAAGTAGGAACAAATAACATTAGCAAACCAAGATATTAAAGTGGCATCAAGAAAAACTCGATCTAGCTTTGCCTAGCTTCTTGTGTGACCCCATTGACCACTACACCAAGTAAATCTTCTACCCTTAGTTTTCATTTCAACCAAGCCCCCTTGGCAAATTCAACTATTGAAATCTTCCATTGAAGCCTGAGGCGTTGGCCGACCACCTTTTCCTTCTGAGTCACTACAAATAAGATTAAAATCTGCTACAAATAAACAAGGCTCAACCCCAAGGCGGTGCAAACTAAGATCAGCCCATAGCTCCTATCTTTCCATAGGACTACACTTTGCATATTTAAAATTACACAAAAATTGATAAGGACTCACCCCGACATGAATCAAAATAAATTGAGAACTCATGCGAACAACTTGCACCATCATTAAATTAGTCTAGAAAATTCAAACCTTCCTGCCCACTTCTTCATTATAAATTCCATTCTCTAATAGCAAGCATCTCATCAAACCTTGAGTTTTATCAAACTTTTGGATGGAACAAAAAGAACTATAATAACTGGCTTAAGGGTGCCCATTAACTTCTTTAACAGCCTTTAGAGGTATCAATCCCTCTAATATTCCATACACATATGGATCCAGTCATAGAGAAAATTTAGTGGTATGGGTAAGGACTCGAGAAGAGCTCCTGACTTGAGCAAATTGTTGTTTTTGTTTTTTTTTTTCCTAGAAACATGACCCTCAACTTCAGTTAGGTAATCTTTTTCCTAAGGACAGACCTTTGAAGGAAGCTTAGGTTCTAGATCTGACATAGACGTTTCTTCCATACAAAGGTCCTCCACACTTGGATGATCTTCATTAGCATGCACCCAATTTTCAGCCTGTAACTCCCTTGCATCCTCTTCCAAGATCTTTGTTACCTTTTTGATTGACTGTGGAATATTTTGAGAGTCTAAAACCAGAGCATTAGAACCCGTTATAGCTAATTGAGGTTGTTGCACCAAAACTGGCTCCCCATCTTGAGCATCTCCATTGCCAGAGTCATCTACCAACTTTTCTTCAAGATTACTCATCGATGATCCCCTTGCATCCTCCTTCTCAATTTTGTTCTTCTCCACTGTAGTTGTTCCATATCCATAACTGGCTTTAACTGGTCCTTTGATTCCTCTCCAAATGCATAAGCCTTTTTTTGAAACTTGGATTTATCTCCAGCCACTGACTTACCAGCGCGACATGTCTGAGAATTGTGCCCCTACACCTTGCGCCTACAACAAAATGAAAGGATTGTTTCTTACACCTTTTCTGCTTGCGGCTTGATGCTAACCCAGGGACCCCAGCCCAAAAGAAGGGGAGAGGCTCTTTAGCAGCATCCATAACCACACATAATCTAACGCCATCAGTTCGAGTGACACACTGAGTGGGATTATCTAACCGAATGAATTTTCCTATTGGTGCAGTGAGAATTTGCAATAAAGATTCATGGTAGAAATTAGGTGGCAAACATGGCAACACTATCCATACTAGGACCGAAGATGGTTCTTCCTCTTCACTATACTCAGGCGTTCATTGAAATGCATGATATACAACACCATCAACGTCACAGGCTTCAAGCGATAAAGCCTTCAAAAAGTTAGTTTCTAAAGACAAGAGGATGAACACATTGTGGGATGCCTTATAGTAGAAACCACCGGTGTTCCCTCCAATCCCCACTGGCTACATATGAAGGCTCGAATGGCATCCAATGAAGGATGCTACCTGAGAAACTTTAGGACAATAGAGAACTTCAAAGGTTCTACCAATCTGGAGATCTCTTCCTTTGAAAACTAAAAATAAAGCTTAGCATCAATGGTTCGGTGCATGGGGAGGAATAGACAGATCGAGCAAGGGCTGAGGCACTATCGAGACGAGGTCCATGTACAGACAGAAACCTCTATTAGCATCAATGGCTGCCATGCAGTCCTACGTGGGAACCCAATAGCAGAAAAAACTGAAGAAAACCCTAGCAAAGCAAAAAAAGGAGGAAAGGGTATTTTTGAAAACTAAATGATAAAAAAAGTAGATTGGAATTAAAATATGTAATAGATAAACATTTCATAATATAGCATAATGTGTAACAGATAAACATTTCGTGACATAGATAATGTGACATCTATAAGAGCATAAGAACATGAATATTTGTTCTCTTACCGACACACATGCACAATATCTTGAAAGTAAGTTAGAGACCAACTTACAATGAAGACAACAAGACGAATTTAATACACAAATTAATGAAAACTATAAAGGAGATTTCTAAAGCTTAGAAAATCCTTATTAGTATACTTAATTACTAACTTAGAGTAAAATTAACATTTACTGCCTACTTGTGTGAAAATAATCATTTTACCCTTCAAGGATTTCATATCCTGACTCCAAAACTCACCAAGATTTATGTAAATTTTGTCATAAATTCAAATATCTAATTAGAAAATTTAAAAACACAACATAGCTAGGGGAAACAAGCATAGGTTGAAACATAAAACATTTTAAACTCTTGAATTTTTTTTGCAATTCCTTCAAACCCTATCTTTCATGCTAAAAACCAAACATGCAACATACAAATCTCATCCTATGCATTAATAACACGTTAGAACAAACACCAAAAACTTACATCATAAAAATCACAACTTCCTTCATATCAAAATTTCAAGTATTTTGACCAAAAAGAACAACCCTTGATGTTCATAGTCTATCCCTTTTCAAACAACTCCAAGAACTCTAAAAGTTCAATAACATACTCTCAACATGTTCATAAAACATTCCTAAGGACTACCATGCTTAATATAATTAAACCAAAGCCACAATAAGTGTTCAAAACTCCTAAAATACCAAAGGATTTTAAACCATAACCCTCATAATCCCAAGTTCACCACAATCCATGACACATAAAAAGACGTTGTTTCCTCGAGGGGCATGGAGTCGTAACTGCTAGATCTCCAAACTTCAAGCAACCTTTTAGGCTTCAACTACATAATACCAAGCTTGTCTCATATAGCCAGTTATGTAGTCCATCCGATTTTCTAAAGTGAGCGCTCCCTCAAGCTCGAGTGGCCCCTCAAGCTCGAGTGGCCCTTGTGGCATATAATCCTTATTCAGGATGTCTTGGATTTCTTTAAGGAAGTGTGAAGTAGTCTTTAGGCAAGAAATAATGAAATGGAAATGGGCCTCAAGGGTGAACTCATCCTCGATGAGATCAGGCAATTTGTCTATGATAAGCGAAATCTTGGGACCTTGTCACAACTTCTACCATTTCAGGTAGGGAATGGTAGTGGAAACTACCACATTAAGATTTTAAAAAATCTCAACAAGTTAAAAAATAACATACAATGAGATAATACAAGCATGCATAGGCAAACTATGAGAATGTATGCATGGACATGTACTTGACCCGAGAACTTATTTCATGCTTGTACTCTTTTCTTTCTTTCCTTTTCAAGGAAACACTAGACTTGTAAACATGTAACAAGATATCAATATAACAGAGTGTCATTTGTTATTAAACTCTAGTCTACTTTTCAATATAACAATGTGGGTGGAACCTCATGGCTCCCCTACGTAGCTTGAGCTCCCTACTAGTTACCGCATCACATAACTGGCCCTCTTGACCAAGTGTGAGTACATCAAAGTTCATATAACATGGCAGTTCTCAATTTATCTTCACCATTTTCAATGTAGTACACCCACTAGCATTAGGCACTACTTTGCTTCAAAATCCTTTAAGAATGACTCATTCAAAGTCCATTGACTGTTATTCATCAACTTAGAGGTTACCACTCCAATTTAAGCACTCCAGATTGGATAGAGGAGTTCTTTTAGGATATTCCCTCATCCTAACATTTGGGATCATGATAAAACATATATTTAGCTTTTAAAAAAGAATGCCCAACCCAAAATGCATATGACACGTGCTTAGAACAAAACTTGTTTTCTTTCATGGTGTACAAATTAATAAATTAGATGTTTTAAAACTGGATTTTGAGTCTGTTTTTAACTTCCCCAAAAACTATGTTAACTGCTTCGAGATCTGTTGCATGGTAAATCCTTGTGTGAAGTGTGACTGTTGCTAGGAAATCTTAAATTTGGTTAAGTATTTAAATCAAGTATAATATTTTCTTGCATCAACTACTTACATATCTTCATTTCCATTGGCCTGCATCTTTGAGTTTTGTCTTAGTTTCACTTACTAAGATTTTCCAAAATCTCACCCTAGAATGTCTCACTATGTCCTACTCTTCAGAGGTGTAGATTTTGATGCAAATGGAGACCTAGTGGTAGTTATGGACAAGGTGATTTTGTGCAATAAGAAGATTTAGAATCGGGACCTTTTGCCATTTTTCTTGCATTGTGTTTTAATTTCTTATTGAACTGGATGACTGTATTAATTTATTTAACACACATTATGGAGACAGGTGACTTATTTTCTTGGTACTGATATTTTAGAATTATTTATGACCCTTTTATTTTCTCAGTGTGAATCAATTGTTGTGATGCCCAGACCTTGTTTGGGATTTGGATGGAGACTGAAGCATCAGAACATGCAACTCAAGGTTACACACCCATCGTTGATGATAGTTAACATGCGATACACCTAGCGTGTTTCTAGCAATATGCAATAATCATAGTGAAAGAGTTCATTTCTAAGTAAAGTTTTGAGCAATTAAAGCATGGTAACAAATAAAGTAACTATTAATCCCAAAGCACATGATTGATACCTCAGGACTCCTCTAAGGAATGCGGGCTCCCTGCTAGTTGTAGCATAACATTGTTGGCTTTCTTGATTGGGTGTGATTACATTAGAGTCCATATGATATAGCAATTTGCAATTCGACTTCCCCGCATTTCAATTTGTTGCACCCACTAGCATTAGGTGTTACTTCACTCCGATATCCTTTAAAAAGAACCTATTCAAAGTCTGTGGACTATGCTTCGTCAACCCAAGGGTTGCCACTCCAATTTAGGCACTCCGAAGTGAAAAGTGGAGTTCCACTAGGATATTCCTCTATCCTAGAATTTGGAGTCATGACAAAACTATTTCTTTTAATACAACCCAAAAATATGTGTCATGTGGCCATGTAACTTTCATGCAGCAATGTCATGTACTTATGTCATATATAAGAATGCGTCACGTGTACAGCTTGAAAGAGTTAGAACATGCCAAACATATACTTGTTTACAACATGCAAGAGTTCACCAAATCATATACCAATTCTTCAAATCTGTGATACCCCGTTTTTATGTGTATTTGTATGAAAAGGTTATTTTATTTATTATGGTTTATGACTCTTTTGTTTTAAATTTAATGTGTTATACGTTGGGTTCATTTTATGATTTTAAGTCATGTAAATTATTTTAATGTGCTTTCTTGTTATTAGTTATTATTTCGCATTTAAATTACTCTATGCTTTAAATATTCTATTGTTGGGCCTTAAATATTTTACTTTATTAATATTGAGTTATAGTGTTTCTAGTTGGCTTTTAATGATTTTTATTGTACCTTTTATTTCTTGGTTCTTTGTATTTTGGATTGGACTATTTTATTTCTCATTTCCCTTCATTTTTAGACCCAAACCCAACCAGTTCCGAGCCCAGCCCGTGACCTATAAGCCCAGCCCCTCAACTTACCCAAAACGGCATCATTTTGGATGTCTTATGGCTTCATCTTCTTCCTTCTTTTTTTCTTCCAGTGCCACTGCCTTCTTCTCCTTCCTCTTATAGTTTTTGTTCTTCTCCTTTCAGCCGACAGCTTTCTCGTCTCCGTGTGCTGCGTTTCTTCCATTGTTTTCCTTCAATTGGTTAGTTGCATTTATTCACTTGCCTTTTCTTCCTTTTTTGCTGTAAAATTGAAGCCTCTCTCTCTCTTTTTTTTTTTTGCTACTTTTATTTCATGGTTTCTTCTTCATTGTTGCAGGTTCGGTCGAGTTCCTTGTGTGCTCCTTTTCTCTTCTTTGTTTCTTGCTTATCTCCTTTTTATTTTGTTGTAAAACCCCTTCTTTCTCCTTGGATTTCCCATGAATTTATACTCTGATTTGTGCCAAAAATATGCCCTGTTTTGTACCGAAATTTTACTCTATTTTTGGCTTCACATTCTTGCTCATTTTTGCCTCATTTTCCTCTAGTATTTTCAGGTCCTAGTTGTGTTTGATAGCCTCATTTTCGTGCCCTATTTTTGAGCAAGCCGTGCGTGTGTTCTTGGCCTTTGTTTTCCCTTGCCATGTAATTATACCTCCAGCCATCATCTTCAATTGTTGTTTCAGAAAAATCAACATTTAAATCCGAAAATTCCACCTTTAAATCCCTTTGTTTTCAAAACCCTTTTTAGTGTAAAAATTGTATTTTGGTAGTTTATTTTCTTTAAGCTAGCTTTGGGGACTTAAAGTTGGTATTTGATCTTCCAGGAATTTGCCTTTAAAGCACTGTAAGTATTTTCCAAACTCCATTTTAGATTTAAATATATTATTTCTTTTACAATATATTTGTGACTGGCTGGTTATTCCAAATTGAGTCTGAAGAGTCAGGGGTCAAATAGATTTGAGGATAGAGTTATTTGTTTGTTGTTGATGTTGAGAATTGTTGGTTAAATTGTGTCTTGAGATGTGCATTGCGTGACACATACATGTGCATGTGTTAAATTGACAAAAACTAGTTTTATCTGTGTAAATGGATTTTCAGGTGCGTGTGTATCACGACCCCAAGCTGGCATGGGGTATTATTTCGGTGGAGCTCCTCTGGTCACTCCGGAGTGGATAATACTGAGTGACATCCCCGAAGTTGGTGCTAGGCAACGACCGGATCACACAATACGATAACCCTGTTGTGTCGACTCCGTGGTCCCTTGGCTGGCAAAGACTAGAGGATGGCCTAGTCTAGGTACGCGTTGAGCATGAGACTGGGTCACTCGTTTAGATGTCACATGCATAGTCATTACCTGCAGTATGGCATAGGAGCCAGAGTGTGCGGATGATCCCTAAGGGAGATCATGGTGCATGCATTTTATTGGAACTGGTTTTGGATACTGGATATGATCCACTTTCTGGGAAAATAGTGGTTTTCTTGGTTTGGGCTATTATTTGGGATAATAGCAAGGACTTGTTTTCAAGGATATGTTTTGGACCAAAATGGGATTTTTGGCATGCGTGGAAAACTGTGGATTTTGGGACATGTGCATTTGGCATCCTTTCATGATTATTGTTGAGTGTAACATATTTTTATTTTGTGGTGTTTGGATTATTACTTACTTGCGGCACCATTTTTGGTACCGTATATTTTGATATAAAGGTTGAGGAGGAGGAGGTTGAGTCCGAGGAGGTGGCTCTGCCAGAGTTTTGACTTGGAGATGTTTTACGTTGAAAATTATCTTTACTTGTTTTTATGTTATGTAATTTGGATTTGAGACAATGTTGAGACTTGTAATATTTTATTATGTGTGATCTAAACGAGTTTGTATTTAAACAAAATTCTAGTACTTAGTTGTAAGACCTTTATTATCCGCTGTGTGGTTTTATTGTACACTTGTTGCATATACAAATACTTAGCACTTGGCGATGGGATGCGTGATCGGTGTTGTCATCATCCCGACGCCTCGATTTCCATGTGTCCGTACGTGGGAGTTGGGGGCGTCACAAAATCTGATCTATGAACTAACCAATCGACATTTTTAAGCAAAGCATGTGCGTAAGAGACACAAATCACAACATGTGACTAGTAGCATTTCCATAATCCAATTTGAGTGATCAAGATGCAAAATTTATACATAAACATAAATACATTATTCAAGAGTAAGTTAGATGCTAACTTAAAAATTTTATGAAGTAAAAATACCAACGATCAAGCAAGCTGGAAGTGTATCGTTACAAACCATTAGATTTAGATTCAACACTAAACCAAACATGTGTGTGCCATGAACTAGGGTTTTGTCCCCTTAACCCTACTCAGCTACAAGCTCTTTCCCATTGGCTTTTGGTGTGAAGAATGCAAGTGTGTGTGTGTGTAAGGTGTGTGTGGCTTACTCTATAGAACCCTAATGGCCGAAATGCATGGAAACCCTTTGCTTAGGTTTCTTGAAACAAAGATCAAGTGGAAACTCACACAAACCCTAGTAAGAGTTGTAACAGCCTACTAGAAATTCATTGTCGAAATTTCTATTGATTTTAGAAATCTCATGAAAACCCCATAAGTTTTCACAAATTGACCAATCGTATAGGTTTTAGTTTGTCAACATAGTCAGTGTTATCACTCACTATAGTACCAGAAATGTGATTTTTAGTATTTGAAGTACTTAGAAGTGTCAGAATATGTTATGGTCTATGCCACTAGACTCAGTTAATTATTTAGGATTTAGCTCATCAGTCTCTACACTTAATGCTGGCGATGAGGATACGGCTGGTGAGTTTGCATCAGATGGTGCAGTCGCTACTCTCGTTGTAGCCATTGCCACTGGAAGATATGCACCGGGCTCCCACTGCGGATCAAGAAACTCAGCAATAATGCGGGGAGAGAAGATAATACTCACTCCCAAGACTGATAAGTTGTAGCACAAAGCGTCATCAGATTGCCCTCCCATGGCACGGTAAAACTCACCGACCATCTCAGGATATGTTGTGCTCCTCTGCCGACAGATCGATATCCATCCACAATCGGTGATGATGTCATGTATGGTTCATCCCTCCCAAGTAAGATCACAGAAGACATCAAGAATGATCTCCGGCTCAACTAGTATAGGCCTCACGGCCTACTGAGAAGGAGCTGCTCTGCTACTTTGACCTGTCTGGGGTCGAGAAAGTTTTCTTCTGTTGCTGCTTGCCATTAGTATACTATTGATCCATAAAATAATTATGTAATTCTATTATTGAACATTTTTGAAATATTGAAACGAATTGAACTAATTCATTCGAACAAAACATATTATGTTCAAACTAGTTGTCCGGTTCATTCGAATAGGAAACAACCACATTTGAATACTTATTCGAACGAAATACATTCTATTTGAATGGAAATAATGCTGTTTGGTAGGGGTTTCAAATTGTGTTAATGAATTGTGTTCGTGTCGTGTTAAAGCATGTTTATTATACTATATAGGTCAATCCTAACTCGACCCGTTAAGCTTATCGTGTTAAAATCTTAAACCCTAAAATGACCTATTAACATAATGGGTCTTGTTGTGTCAACTCATTTTGACCCATTAGTGAATATTATAAAATAGATTAGCATGACATAATACAATTCGTTTCAAAATTTTTATGTAAATGGGTTGAATAAGACTGAAATTAACCCGTTTGACCTTATTAAATTTAGCATACTTTTACCTAAATGTTAAAATCATAATATTTATAAAAATTATGAAACTAACTACAAGTCCAAATTTACAATCCAAATAATAAAAATATTGAAAAGAAATTTTAAGTATAAGGGTATGATTATAGTTTTAACTTTCTTAACCTGTTATAATAGGTTGACCCGTTATCAACCTGTTAAGCAATTGTATCTTAACCGGTCAACCCGTTAAGACTAAACCGTATCCCACTATTATCGTGTCATGTTCATGTTGGGTTAATGGGTTGTGTAACATATTGCCACCAGTATAGTGTTTGGCAATTGCTTATTCGAATAGATTCCAATTTGTTCGAATAAGCGCTAGCAGACAACATCTTTAGTTTGAATGATATTGAACTCCATTCGAACAGGATACAAAACTGTTCGAATGAAATTGAGCCAAATAGCCATAGCTGAGTCGACTCAATCCCAAATTTAAAAACCAAGGATCCTTGATAATCCGTAGTTTTAATCGGTAGAAATGATTTAGGAGTGAAGCCCCATCATTTCTACAGATTACTTTTGAGTCATTTGGCCCCAAAACAACAAAATGGGGTCGGATTAATTCAAAATCTAACCCCCTCAAAACCTAACTTTATTTTCCAAAAACAAAAAATACAAAGTTTTCAAACAAGATGAGGACCCATACCTTTTGTTCTTGGTGATTTAAGGACTTGGTTGAAGTTGGTGGCGGCATTGGTGGTGGTGTTGGTGGCTGCGAACGGCAGAGGTGATGTGATACGTTCAAATGAGGAGCACGAAATGACCAGAGAAGAAATTGTATCGCGACTTATATAATGTCATTTCGTTCGAATGGAAAGGGTATTCGATCGAATGAAATATATAATAATATGAAAAAATATATATAAGTACGACAGGTAAAAAAAATATGTTTTATAATACTAATACTAGTATATAATACTAATATTAGTATTAATAAAAAATTTCTTAACTAATATATATAATACAGTATATATATAATATATATTAGATTAACTATGTATAGTATATAGTATAGAGTATTATATATATCCTATATATATTAAAAGTAGCTAGTATATATATAATATAGTATATATATTATGCATTAGATGAGTATATATGGTACATAGTAAAATATACTCAACTAGTATATATATAATATACTTATAAGTGTATTCTATAGTGGCATACTTTAAGGCTTTTCAAATACGTTATGTTCATAAGTCTGGTGATTGAGCCGAAATATTGCATGTTTTAGCTATTTAAAACCAATATATTTTAAATTCTTCATGACATTATTATTGGTTTTAGATGGAAAAATAGTTAATAAGCATAAATACGAGTTGTGATTTTTAATAGATTAATATCATGTTTATGCTTAATTTTACAACTATGATGTAATTGGACAATATTTCCTCACATATATATAGTCTGTTTTTGATAATTTATTTTTGAGTGTTATTTCTTTCTTTCTTATTTTCAGTTTAAATAAAATTCAAAAGAGATAATTGTTAAGGTTAGTTAGTTTTTTGTTTTGTTTTTGTCTACAGGTTCTGAGGAGGTTTTCTTGCTGCACTGTTTGAACGAAAATCAAAGTGTTTGGCACAGAGGTGTTGGGAGTTTGGAATCTATAAAACTTGAGATTTAGAAGTGAAGTTGATTTGCTGAAGCAATGGAGGTGGAAGTGGAATGTGGGGCTGGAATTAGCTGACCACCGAGAGCATCCAAGTAGACAGAATTATAGATGTTGATAATGCTGGACATAGAGAGATTTCGGTGGGGAGTTGGATAAAGAAAAAGAAAAGAGCATCATTAAAGAAAGGAAGGACAGCCCACTCACACCAGTGACTCACTCAAAAATGAGTAGCACTAATGCTATCCCAAGTGCAGGAGGATGTCGTGTAATAATTAGGAATAAATTCCTAGATCGTCTCCTCAGGGAAAGTTGCTTAAAATTAAACTTGTTGAAAAAGATGTGAAAAACTTCACAAAGTGAAAACAAGAGGATGATATGTACAATGGATGGAAAAGTGCAATGAAAATCAAAATTTACTGGTCGTGAACCAGATTCATACACTACAAGAAATTTAATTTTTAGGGACGAAATTTCTTAGGGACGAAATTAATTTCGTCCCTAAAAGTACTTTTCTGAGACGAAATTTTAATTTCGTCTCAAAACATGGAAAACCTTATAAATCCGTTCGAACTAAAAAAAATTAGTTCGAACTTGAGATTCTGAGACGAATTAGGTCGTCTCCAAAAATCTATGCCGTTCGAACTAATTAAATTTAATTCGAACAGAAAATTAATTAATTCGAATGCAATATTATTTGTTCGAATTAGTATTAACGTGTTCGAACGGTATTATTTAATTGAAAAGATATATTGTTAAAATTGTAAGAATACATATTTTTTCTATTAATTTTTTATCATTTCCAAAGTAAATAAAAAGTTCTATATATTATATATTATGATTTACAATGAATTAAAATATTTACAAATTCATAAATAATTAATTTTATGTAATTAATTTAAAAATATTTTAGTTAACTAAATATTAATTTAAAGATAGTGTCATTTTTTCAATTATCGTGAACACTAAGTATAATGAGAAGAAATGTGTTATTAACAATAAAGAGGCTAGCAAACACTAAAAATAAAAACTATACTGCATTAATTACATTCCAAAATGAGTTAGACGTTCTATACAATATAAAAAAGTAAAAAAATTACTAACAATATTTATTTATTATATAAATCAAAATCCTCCTGTAAAGTTTGCAACCGTCCTTCTAGGTCCTTAAGCTTCTCCATCATGGGCTGAATGAAGTCCCTCAATAAAATGTCGCGGTGGTCCGCCAATATAGCTCGTACCTCATCTGGAGTAGCCCCAGCAGGGTGTCTCTCAATAGGGGCAGCAGCAGTAGAAGCTGGATCAGTAGGCGGAGGCTGATCCTGTAGGACTGGACGAGTCTTCGACAAGTGACCCTTGCTCTTACTGAATGTGATCTTGTTAACGGGCCCCATCTGTGGCGACCTCCGCTCAGTCAAAGTCACTGCAACCCCTGAATGGAGTAAGAGGTTAGATATCAAAAGCGCAAATGGTAGACTACCTCCACCCGAATAGCGTGACTCTGTGCGAATGCGGAGGAAGAAATATAATGCCAGATCAATCGGCTCCCCCTGTGCTAACCGTAACAAAAATCTGGCCCGCTCGATCCTGAAATCAGTCTTGTGTTTTTTCGGATCAATGTTATACCCAACAATCAAATTAAGCATTCTGAAAAATGCTATACAGTCGGCCTGTCGGATCACTTTACCGCCATCATATGGAGGAGCCTCAGGGTCTCGCACTAGGTCACGAACCTGATCGTCTGTGAGACCATCATCAGGTACCTCATCACCGCTCTCGCTATCATCCGAGCTAGCATCCAGCTCTGCGGTCTGTCTATCCGGCACTGGCGATGAGGATGCGACTGTAGTGTCCTCTCCAGATGGTGCAGTCGCTGATCTCGCTGCTGCTGCTGCAGGATAGGCACCGGGCTCTCGCCGCAAATCTAGGAACTCAGCAATAACGCGAGGAGAGAATATAATACTCACTCCCCGGACTACTAAGTTATAGCATAGAGCATCACCAGGCTGCTCACCCATGGCACGGTAAAACTCACCGACCATCTCAGGATATGCTGTGCCCCTCTGTTGACAGATCGGGGTCCATCCACGATCGGTGATGATGTCATGTATGCTCCGCCCCTCCCAAGTGAGGTCACGGAAGTCACCTAAAATGATCTCCCGCTCAACTAGTATAGGCCTGACGGCCGGCTGAGAAGGAGATGCGGAGGTACTTTCTACTGTCTGGGGTCTGGAACGTTTTCTTCCGCTGCTGCTTGCCATTAGTATACTGTTGATGTATAAAAGATATATGTGATCTAATTAAAGTGAATTAGAGGAATGATGATATTGTGCTATCATGGTTGACAACTGCTTATTCGAATGGCCTTTAATTCCATTCGAATTAAATTATATTCATTCGAATGAAATTTAAATTCATTCGAATGAACATAATTTTCATTCGAATGACCTCAGATATGTCCATTCGAATTAGCCTAAAATCCATTCGAATAAAATTATATTCCATTCGAATTAACATAAATTTAATTCGAATGGACTTGACTTCAATTCGAATGAAATTTGTATTCATTCGAACGGACCTGAGCCAAACAGACATGGCTGAGTCGACTCAGAACCGAACCGACACATTCATTTTTATGAAGGAATCCAATATTTTAATCGGTAGAAATGATTTAGGAGTAAATCCCTATCATTTCTACCGATTATAGTTGTGTCATTTGCCCCCAAAACAACAAAATGGGGCCGGATTGATTCAAAATCCGACCCCCCCAAAACTAACTAAAAAAATTATAAAAATAATTAACATTTAACCCATACCTCTTGTTCTAGGAGATTTGAGGAGTTGGTCGGAGTTGGTGGCGGCGTTGTGGCTGCTAACGGCGGAGGAAATCGAAAAGTTCGAATGAGAGGAGGCACGAAATCTCCTGGGGAAGAAACTGGTTCGCGGCTTAAATAACGTGATTTCGTTCGAACGGAAGTATAATTAGTTCGAACTAAAAGGGTATAAGTTCGAACTAGAAGGGTATAAGTTCGAATGAATTATATAATACTTCATAAAAATATATATATAAGTACAAGAGGTAAAACAATTGAGAAGTATTAGTAATAATAGTATATAATACAGAGTATACTAGTACTAATGGCCAAATTTCTCACTAGTATATATAATAATATATATTAGATAACTATATATCGATAGTATAGAGTTTTATACTAGTTACTTATATATATTGTAAGTATCTAGTATATATATATGTAATAGTATATATATTATGGATTAGATGAGTATAAAATAGTATTGTCTAAAGTATTGCATTATAAAGTAAATATAGTAAGTATATAGTAAAACATTGCATTAATTATACTAGTATAAAAAACATATTTCTAATATGTTTAGTTTGTATATTAATAATAAACCAAGTACTTGGACTATATTATAAAATATTACAGTATTATTAGTTTTCATATTTTGATGGTATCTATACTTTAATATCACTTAGTATTATACTATTAGTGATACTTAGTATTATACTTATAGTGATACTAACTTATAAGTATAACACTATTAGTGATTGTAAATAAAATATTATACTATTTTAAATACTTAATATTATAGATTGATAAGAAACTTAGTATTATGATATTAGTGACACTTAGTATTATATAGTCTATATAATTTTTACATATACACATAATAATATTGGGTGTATTATGTGTATAGTTATATATTTATCTAATTATCTGTTCGAACTAATATAATGTTAGTTCGAATAGAGATAATTCATGTTCGAACGAATTTTTTTTGTTTGGAGGGAAAATTCGCGCCAAGTTATCAGTATATGCTGGAGAATATTCCTTTTTCTGTTCGAACTGGAAAAATATTAATTCGAACGCGAAAAAATTGTGGGAAAAATTAGCGGTATTTGGACTTTCGCGTTCGAACTGATTAAAATTTAGTTCGAACTGAAATGCACATATTATTAATCCGATCCTTTCACTTCATTTTTCACTCGGATTGAAGATTGAGAAAAGGAGAGAGAGCGTGGCAGAGGCTGTGAGAGAGTGTTGTGGAGAGAGAGAGCTTGAAAGCGTTGAGAGAGAAGAGATTCTTGAGAGAGAAAGGAGAAGGACAAGAGGTAAGTTGTGTTTTTTTGTATTTTTCATTTCGATTTTCGTTTACAAATATCTATAGAGTTTTTGCATTTATTTGTTGGGATAGAACAACAGTTTAATGTGTTTTATGTATATATAGGTATTGTGGATTGACTAAAGTTTGAATTGCTAGTACAAGAGGTAAGTTTTATTAGTTTTCTAAGTTTTTTAATAATCATATTTAGAGATATTCATGATGTTTTGAGTTTGTTGTATTGAAATATGGCATCATGAATGCAGAAATTGTGTTTTGTTTATCAGTTTTGTGCTCTGTTTCGTGACTGGTTTCTGGGTTGGTTTAATTCGAACGCTCTGAATACCGTTCAAATTAATTTTTATTTGTTCGAACAGAATATAACTTCACCAGCGTTCCATTCGAACTTATAGAGTGTTTGTTCGAACAGTATCACAGAATTAAATACTTATTATTTGCAGTGATAATTAAATAGCTTAATACTCCAAATATAATAATAAGATATTTAATTAAAAAATTATAATTAAATATGTGAAGATATTTGAGTACTCAAGTAATAAGATGATTAATACTTAATGTATAATTAATTATATCTAAGTACACTAATTAAATAGCTTAATACTCCAAATATAATAATAAGATATTTAATTAAAAAATTATAATTACATATTTGAACATAAGTAAGTACTCAAGTAATAAGATGATTAATACTTAATGTATAATTAATTATATCTAAGTACACTAATTAAATAGCTTAATACTCCAAATATAATAATAAGATATTTAATTAAAAAATTATAATTACATATTTGAACATAAGTAAGTACTCAAGTAATAAGATGATTAATACTTAATGTATAATTAATTATATCTAAGTACACTAATTAAATAGCTTAATACTCCAAATATAATAATAAGATATTTAATTAAAAAATTATAATTACATATTTGAACATAAGTAAGTACTCAAGTAATAAGATGATTAATACCTAATGTATAATTAATTATATCTAAGTACACTAATTAAATAGCTTAATACTCCAAATATAATAATAAGATATTTAATTAAAAAATTATAATTACATATTTGAACATAAGTAAGTACTCAAGTAATAAGATGATTAATACTTAATGTATAATTAATTATATCTAAGTACACTAATTAAATAGCTTAATACTCCAAATATAATAATAAGATATTTAATTAAAAAATTATAATTACATATTTGAACATAAGTAAGTACTCAAGTAATAAGATGATTAATACCTAATGTATAATTAATTATATCTAAGTACACTAATTAAATAGCTTAATACTCCAAATATAATAATAAGATATTTAATTAAAAAATTATAATTACATATTTGAACATAAGTAAGTACTCAAGTAATAAGATGATTAATACCTAATGTATAATTAATTATATCTAAGTACACTAATTAAATAGCTTAATACTCCAAATATAATAATAAGATATTTAATTAAAAAATTATAATTAAATATGTGAAGATATTTGAGTACTCAAGTATTAAATATTTCAAGGCCCATCATGTATACTTGTAATGTAATCTTCCCATGTATTTGTGACATATGCTTGTTATGTTTATTACTAAGTGTTTGGATTTTGTAGTTATTTTACATGCAGTTAAACCTTAGACCCGTTCGAGAGTTGTGGCCAAATATTCTCTTAAAGAATATTTGGGTATAACTCTTGAATTGTCCAAAGTGGACAGTTTGGGATTCTATCATCTATATGGCATATATACTTAGTTATAACTCCTGTGTTAGTCAATTTAAATTTTGGTTTAACATTTTTCTACATTCTTCGAGTATGTAGTTCATAAGTTTCTCGGCTCATGAATAGGGTCGACGACTTATCGTGACTAGCATACTTGGAGAATTGTAGGGAAATGCTGCCGAAATTTAAACTAACATACGAGTTTTAGACTGAGTATATATGCGATATAGATGATAGTCTCTCGAATGGGATAGGACCAACTACCTTAAAAGTACATGGTAATTAAACACATGTATTGTAATAGTTGAATGATAGTGTTTATCCCATGATTGTGGTTTTCCTTTATAGATGGATAAAAGTTGGATGTTGTTGGGAGATAGACTTGGTCGAGACTATATACAATATGCACAAGGGGTGAAGTCTTTCTTAGAATTTGCTTGTGGGAGTGTTGATAGTCGAGGATTTATAAGATGCCCATGCAGGAAGTGCAAAAACCTTAGTTCTTATAATATGACGGTTGTGGAGGATCATTTATTCGTAAATGGAATTGATGGTAAATATTCAGATTGGGTTTTACATGGAGAACCATTTCCCCAAGGAGTTAGATTTGGCAGTCACACCAACCAGATGGGTGAATGTAACGAGATCGACACGGAGGACATAAATGTTGATATTTCTGATGATGGTTATGATAATGGAGAAGATATGACTGAAATGTTAGGAGATCTTGGCGCTGGTATATTTGGTGCCAGGGTTGGAGAAGGAACATCTACCCAGTCATTTGGGGGAAATGAAGACTTTGGATCATTGTGGGAGGATGCACAACGAGAATTGTACGAAGGGTGTACCCGTCATAGCAAGTTGTCATTCACTGTCAGGTTGCTCCATATAAAGTCTATTTGTCGTATTTCTGCAAAGGCTATCGATATGCTGCTTGAATTATTTAAAGAGGCTCTGCCAGAGGATAACGTAGTACCTCGGAATTTTTATGAAGCGAAGAAATTGAAGCGAGGGTTAGGATTTGATTATAATATCATCCATGCATGTAAGAATGATTGTGTTCTCTTCTGGAAGCAATATGCAGAATGTGAATCATGTCCGGTGTGTCTTGAGTCAAGATGGACATCAGATAAGCGTAATGTACCCCAGAAAGTGTTAAGACATTTTCCGCTTATTCCTCGACTTCAAAGATTATTTACTTCCCGGATGACTGCGAAAGATATGACTTGGCATCACACAGAAAGAGTTCAAAATGATCAATTTCTCACTCATCCTGCAGATTCCTTACAATGGAAGAAATTTGATGACGAGTATCCATGGTTTGCTGAAGAACCTCGCAATGTACGTCTTGGTTTAGCAACTGATGGGTTTAATCCATTTGGCAACATGAGCACTTCTCATAGCACTTGGCCTGTCATAGTAATGCCTTATAATTTGCCACCATGGAAGTGTATGAAGGATCCTTATTTTATGATGACTCTATTGATTCCAGGGCCAAGGTCACCAGGAAATGAAATAGATGTATATTTGCAGCCAATGATGGAAGAGTTGAAAGAGTTGTGGGAACAGGGTGTCAATACATATGATGTGGCCGCTTCGCGTGAATTCAAAATGCATGCTGCAATACTTTGGACAATTAATGATTTTCCGGCATACGGGAACTTGTCTGGGTGGAGCACAAAGGGAAAAATGGCTTGTCCTGTTTGTAACAAAGATACACAGTCTCAGTGGTTAGCGAATGGCCGGAAATTATGTTTCATGGGACACCGTCGATATCTACCTCATGATCATAGATGGCGAAACAATAGGGTAATGTTTGATGGAACGGTTGATCGTAGGTCATCACCACCAGAGTATTCTGGCAGTGATATTCTCACTCAATTGGCAGATGTCCCAGACAACAGATTTGGAAAGAATGCAAGATGCCGAAAGAGGAAAAGACAAGCAGTGGAATTGAATTGGACCAAAAAAAGTATTTTTTTTGAGTTGCCATACTGGTCTACCTTAACACTGCGTCACAATCTAGACGTAATGCACATTGAAAAAAATATATGTGAGAATATTTTGGGTACCCTGATGTCAATACAAGGAAAAACATAAGATACAGTCAACTCTCGTAAAGATTTGAAAGAGTTGGGAATCAGATCAGAGTTGCATTTGCAAGATACTGGGTCATCAGCTTATATGCCCATTGGATGGTATACACTTTCAAGTGATGAGAGAAAGAAATTCTGTGATTGGTTTATGACAATCAAATTACCCGATGGTTATGCTTCGAACATGTCAAGATGTGTCCGACCTTATGATTGGAAGATAACTGGTCTAAAAAGTCACGACTGCCATATATTTTTACAGCGATTGTTGCCAGTTGGTGTGCGGGGAAAGCTTACTCCAGATGTTCGTACAGCTATAACAGAATTAGGGCGATTTTTCAGAAATATTTGCAGTAGAACGTTGAAAGTTGATGCCTTATTAAAAATGGAAGCTGACATTGCATTGATATTGTGTAAATTGGAGAGTTTGTACCCGCCTTCATTCTTTGATGTAATGGTTCATTTGGCTGTGCATCTCCCTCGTGAGGCTTTAGTTGCTGGCCCCGTTCAGTATAGATGGATGTATCCTATTGAACGGTTTTTGGGAAAACTTAAGCGATCTGTGGGGAATAAGGCTCGTCCGGAAGGATCGATCGCAGAGTCATATATTCATAATGAGTGGCATACATTTTGTTCAATGTATTTTCGTGGGGTTGATACTAGATTTACGAGACCGGATCGAAATTATGAAGGTGGACAAATGGGAGTTTCGTCAGCATTTACCGTGTTTTCCCAGAAAGTACGTCCTATAGGTGCACAAGGGGGCTATGACCTATGTGGGCGAGAGTTTGAAAGAGCTCGATGGTATGTCTTAAATAATTGTGAAGAGATTGAACAGTATTTGAGGTTTGTGATGATCATCTAATTTGGTAGTAGTATTAAGTGCATTTCTAATAATATAGTATATATTGATACAAATTAATAATTCACATTAACATATGCAGCGAACATATACAACTACTTCACACGAATGGTGTGACTGACGTAGAAAAGACGCATGAAGAAGAATTTGCCTCATGGTTTGAACATACGGTATTGATAGTATAAAAAATTATGCTTGAAAGTATTTTAAACTTTATTTAATTTGTAGGTGTCATCATATTTATATATGATATTGATATAAGTAGAATAAAATTTATTTATGTAGGTTGCATCGAAATATAATGAACATTCAGGTGAAATCTCACCAGAAGTATATGCTTTGGCATGTGGTCCGTCTAAGCGGGCTATCCAATATTCAGGATGTTTGGTGCGTGGATATAGATTTCACACAGCAGACAGAGAACGATATAGGAAAACTCAAAATTGTGGGGTTGTTGTCGAAGGAAGCCATGGGGATGAAAATATTGATTTTTACGGAATTGTGGAGAATATCATAGCATTAAAGTATGTGGGGGGATATATGGTCTGGTTATTTAAATGTAACTGGTGGGATGTCTCGAATCCTAGATTGGGAGTGCGTAAGGATGAATATTTTGTAAGTGTCAATACATCTCGCAAATGGTATGAGGACGACCCATTTGTTCTCGCATGCCAAGCAAATCAAGTTTTTTATTTAGATGATCCGGAGTTCGGAAATCCATGGAGAATAGTCGAGAAATTTGCGCCGAGAAATGTGTATGATTATATTCCAGAGGTAGACAAACCACATGAAGAAGTTGATAGTCCAGACCATGAAGAAGCATATCAAGAAAATGAATCAGGCATCAATCTATTTGTTGATCTCAGCCATTATGACATGGTCCCATTGCGCAGAGAAGATGTTCAACCCGAAGTAATTGAAGGTGACATGTCGGAAGAACATGAATCAACTGAAATGTCTACTGAGGATGAGAGTGATTGGTCCAGCAATACTGATACCGAATGATTTTCAAACAGATATTTGTGTAGGTAAAATTCTTATAAAAATATTTCATGTATTTTGTTCGAATAATAATATATTGTGTAATTTCAAACAGATATGCCTCCTAAACGCAAAAGAACACGTGAGCCATCCCCACCACTTAGCGAATCCCCCTGTGCTTCACCTGCCAACAATGGTGGGCCACCGTCAACAGAACCAGAACAAGGTATTTTTTCAATGTATATCTTTCAAATAAGATTAATTTAATTAAAATATATTCTAAGCCATTTGTATATATAGCTGTTGTAAACCAGCGCCGAGTTAGAGGCATTACGAGGGGTGTCTGCATAGAAAAAGTAAGGAAAGTGGGTAAAATTAAAGTTGATATATCTGATGATCACACCGGTGGCTCTGGGGATTCGGCAGCTTGGCTTGCTTCTTATGTTGGTACACTTACTCGCACGTATGCACCGATGGCTACATCATCCTGGGCTAAAGTTCCCCAAGATGTGAAAGACCACATCAAAAATCGTTGTCTGGTAATAAGTTACTTTGTATAACATTTTTACTTAAATGCGAATGTTTGAAATTATACTAATTGTTTATAATTCTTTGAAGGACGAGTTTGAACTAAATTTTGGTCGGCGGGAGGATCGACTAACGATTGAAGAACTCATGTCGAATGCATTTCGGAGGTACAAAGGTCGATGCCATGCACACTACCAGAAGTTCAGTACTACGATAGAGGCGCGTCAAAATCCATTCCAAGCAATGCCACCAAACGAATGGGAGAAAGTTTGTGATCTGTTTGAAGATCCTGCTTATCAGGTAATTTCGCTACCATCTTTTTTTTAATAATATATAATAGATGTATTAAATAAAAATTATAATTCTTTTTTTTAGAAACGGAGTACAGTGAACAAAACAAATAGATCAAATTTAACGATACACCATCACGCGGGTTCTCGATCTTTTCATCGCTTGGCAAAAAAAATGGTTAGTTCTTATTGTCTCCAATAAATCTTAATATATACACTTTTTTCGTATAAATTATGATATTAATTTTCATTTTGCAGCAAGAAGAAAATCCTACTGATTATGATCTGACCCAATTGTATGCTAAAGCACATAAAAATCGTGATGGTGTTTGGAGCAATCCTGAAGCAGAGGCAAATTATGTAAGTTTAAGTTTATTTAATTTCATTGTCTAAATATATTTTTGTTACATATACTAATTTTAATGTTTTTCTTTTTCCAGGACAAGATGATATCTCTTAAAGACACTGTTGCGGATCCATCTGATGAATCATCTGTCAACGATGCTCAAATCTTTTCTCAAGTTCTTGGATCACGTTCTGGATATTTGAGGGGCTTAGGACGTTGCGTGAAGCCATCCTCAACATCTTCATCATCTTCTAAAGCCAGATCGAATGACGACAACACTAAAAAATTAGAGGAAGCTGCACTTGAGATAGAACGATTGAGATCGAAGGAAAAAGAGTTGTTGACCCGATTAGATCAAGCAGCAGATTTAGAAGCAAGATTAGAAGAGAGGCTACAATTAAATAACCAAAAAATGTTTGAACAATTTCAATTAATGATGTCCCAAAACCCTATACCACCACCACCACCACAATCATAATTCATTTGTTTTTTTTTAATAGCCTTTTATATTTACGATGTTTGTAAACATTTGAACAATTGATGTATATAGATTACAATTTGTATTAGTATCAATTTCATTTTGTTTGATCAATGCCGTTTGAATGGTAAATTACCATTTATGCATACATTCGAACAAAAACATATCCATTCGAACCAATAAATTCCCATTCGAACAAAAATATACCCATTCGAACTTACCGGGAAATACAATCCATGCGTTCGTTCGAACAACTAAATACTCGTTCGAATAAATTCATTTCTAAAAGTCCGTTCGAACAGAAGATTTCTGTAAATAGATTATTTGTTCGAACAGTTAATATTTTTCTTCGAACAAACTTGGTCAGATATGGTTATTGGTTCGAATTAACATTTCATGTTGTTCGAACAAAAATATTTCCGTTCGAACTAGATTCTGAGACGACATTCTTTTGTCTCAGAAAAAATTTCCTGTTCGAACGGTTTCGACCGGTTCCGCCCAATTTCGTCCCTAAAAATACTTTTCGGAGACGAAAATCAATTTTCGTCTCCGAAAACTTTCTGAGACAGCCTTTTTGAGACAAAATAGAGACGAAATTTTTTCATCTCCCAAAACTTTTAGGGACGAAATTTCCATTTTTTGAGACAAAATTTTTTGTCTCAAAAAATCATATCTCTTGTAGTGATATTTGTTGGATTTAAGTGCAGCGATGAAATGTAAGGAATTAAAATGCAAGAAAGTAAATTAAAATTGCGGAAATTAATAGACTGAAATTTAAAGGAGAAAGAAAAATAAATGACATTAATTTAAATAGAGGAATTAAAGGTGCAAGAAGAAATAAATGACAGTAATTTAAATAGACAGAAATTAAAGGTGAAAGGAAAAATAAAAGACATTAAACTGAAATTAAATAAAAACAGGAATTGTAAGGAATAAACTTGTTTTGTTCGGAAAGAAGAGGAAGTAAAATGGAAAACCAAAAACCCAGCTGCTTGAAACTAAAACGAAAAAGAAAGTAGATCAAATAAAATTCTGCTGCTTGATTCTAGCTTCTAAACGAAAAGTAACAAATGCATAGAATTCAAACAGCTCGCCTTCAGTCAAACTGAAAGAAAGATAAAATGAAACTCCAAGCTACTGCAAGGTCCAAACGAAAAGTAAAGAAAAAATAACAAGCTACCACTGCTAGAGCTAAACGAAAACAAGAAGGAAAGAAAGGAAAATCTGCTGCTATCGCCTGAACAACAAAATAAACACTGAATGAAGAAAATAAAACTCAAACTCTACTCTGCTGCCTCCAGCTTCTAAAGAAAACAAGTAAACAAGTCAAAAACTAAAACTCCTCCTCCCTTGAAAACAACTGCTGCTGCTTCTTTTATAGCCGTGTGTTTGCTGTGTTCATTGCATGTGTAATGTGGTTGCATTGTGAGTTTCTTTCTTGCTGCAGTAGCTTCCCAGTCCAAGCCGAAAAAGAAGAATGACTCCCCCTCCAAATTCTGCTGCTGCCTACCCCTGCTTTGCTGCTCGTCCGTCCCCTGCTGTCCAGCTATCCAGTCCAAGCCGAAAAAGAAGAATGCCCTTTCCTTTCTCAAGTTAAACCAATCGGTTCTTCTCCACTCTACCAAACTGACCCCACTTATCACTTCTTCAATCTCGGCTGCACCATCAAATTAATACTTTTAATAAAATTCCAGCACCATTAGTTGACTACACGTTGCTCACCCACTCTCCTTCAATCACGGCAAAACATTGATGAGTACTTCGGCTGGCTGGTTCCTTTCTTTTCTTTAATCTCTTTTCTTTAATGACACGTTCAGCTAACCGGTCTTCCCCAACTTGAATGAGAACACTTCTTTTTCTTTCTCAGCTGCACTCCCTTTTCTTCTCTTTGGTTGTTGAAATGTGCCTCCCATTCATTTCAGCTGGCTTGTCTTCTTTTGCTTTTTATTTCTTTTATTTGCTCGACTTTTCTTCACACGTCTCTCCCTTAAATGAACGAAAAGTATGAAAAACGAAAACCTCTTTCCGTGAAGTCTGCCAGCCAACTCTACGAAAAAGTAGCCAGCTAACATAGCACTCGAAAAAGAAATAAATAAAAAAAAAGAGCAGGTCCTCCAGCCACGCCTGCATGTGTCCGAATTTGAATGCTGTCATGCATGTGTGAGTGCTGCAGCAGCCGAGTGATCTGCATGTGTGTGGTTTGTTGAGTGCATCTTCGTGTGAGTGGAGTTGCTGTCCATGTGTCTGGGTCCCATGTGTTAAAACAGAAAATAGAAAACATAAAATCTGAGATGAACAAGTGGTGTGGAGAAACTCTTTTCTCATTCTCATTTATGTTACATAGAACTGATATATATATACACTGTTACAAGAACTAAAATGCAAAAAGAAAACTTCCAAAATACATCTTTCTATTCTGCTACTGCATTGCAGATTGTAAATCTCAGCATGGTGTATGCAGTGCCTTGTGCATCGAGATCCTGACTTCTTTTTCTGTGCAGTCATGTGTTCCTTCAATTGATGTTTTGTGTTTCTGTGTCAACACTTTCTGCTTTTTGTTGCTTTCTTCTTTTTGTGCTTTGCAGCACACTTTATTTACTTTTTCAGCTACATGCTTTCCTTGAGTGTTGCAGGCTCTTGCAGGTCTGCTTTGGCTGCTGCATGTACTGCTCTGTGAGTTGCAGCCTTGATGTTTAGTGTCCTCATGTCCCACTTGCTTGTTCTTGATTTCTTTGCTTTTTGTTTCGTGATACTCCCCCTCAAGATGGGCATAGATATTTAAGATTCCCATCTTGGACAATAGGAACTGAAGAGTAGAAGATGTGAGAGCCTTAGTGAAAATGTCAGCTAATTGGAATTTTGAGGCTATGTGGACTGGAGTGATGATTCCAGCTAGGACCTTCTCTCGAACAAAGTGACAATCTAGCTCTATGTGCTTAGTTCTCTCATGGAAAATAGGATTCCTTGTAATGTGAATGGCTGCTTGATTGTCACAGAACAAGAGGGCAGATTGCTCATGCTTGATGTTGAAATCTCTTAGCAAACCAATGAGCCATATGATTTCACAACTTGTGGAGGCTAAAGCCCTATACTCTGCCTCAGCTGAGGACCTAGAAACAGTTGCTTGTTTCTTTGATTTCCAGCTTATCAATGAGTCTCCAATGAACACACAAAAACCTGTGACAGATCTCCTAGTTTCGGGACAAGCAGCCCAATCAGAGTCACTATATGCTTTTAAGTGCAAGGATGATTTTGAGGACAAGAAAATTCCCTGGCCAATGGAGCCTTTAAGATATCTGAGAACCCTATAGGTTGAGTGCATGTGAGTCTGTGAGGGCTTATCCATGAATTGGCTCAGAACATTCACTGCATAAGTGATGTCTGGCCTAGTGATTGTCAAATAAATGAGCCTTCCGATAAGCCTTCTATAGGCTGTAGGGTCTTGTAGAAGCTCACTCGAGTTGTGACTTAGCTTGTGATTCAATTCAATGGGTGTAGAGACTGCTTTTGTGCCAAGTAACCCTGCATCTTCCAAGACTTCAAGGGTGTATTTTCTTTGACAGATGTTGATTCCAGAGGATGATCTGGCAACTTCTAGGCCTAGGAAATATTTAAGAGGTCCAAGGTCTTTGATTCTGAATTTGCTGTGAAGGTGAGCTTTGATTGAGTCGATTTCATCTTGAGAGTTGCTTCCAACTATGATGTCATCAACATATACTAAGAGAGCAATAAATCCTTTTTGACTAACCTTAGTAAACAAAGAATAGTCAGACTTGGATTGATGAAAACCAATAGAGGTGAGGGAGTTAGAAAATTTGGAAAACCATTGTCTTGAAGCTTGTTTAAGTCCATAAAGAGACTTGTTCAGTTTGCATACAAGTTTCTCCCCCTCAATCTGCTCTCTTGGAGTGTGATAACCTGGTGGCATTTCCATATAAATTTCCTCATCAAGATCCCCATGTAAAAAGGCATTATGGACATCCATTTGAGATAAGGACCAGTTATGAATAGATGCCAATGCAAGGAAGACACGGACTGTAGTGAGTTTAGCCACTGGACTGAATGTTTCTTGGAAGTCAAACCCTTCTCTTTGTGTATATCCCTTGGCAACAAGCCTGGCTTTGTGTCTCTCGAGAGAGCCATCTGATTTAAGCTTGACTTTATAAACATACTTACAACCAATGGCAGTTTTATTGGGAGGAAGTGAAGTAACAGTCCAAGTGTTATTTTCCTCTAAGGCACTGAGTTCATCATGCATGGCATCTTGCCAATGTTTGAATTTTACAGCTTCACTGTAGGAATTAGGCTCAGAAGAGAGTGAGAGGGAAACTGAAAAAGATTGATGAGATGAAGAGAGATTTTTGTAGGTGAGATGATGACTAAGTGGGTGAAATGTGGAATGTGAGTAGGCTGCTTGTAGAGGCATAGTTTCTGCAACCTGACAGTGGTATTGATGGAGATAGGCAGGTTGGTGCCTATCTCTGGTGGATCTTCGAAGAGGCAAGGTGGTATGCATTTCATTAGGATGAGGTGAAGCAGGAGGTGTATCAGGGGAGGTGGCAGCTAAGGGTGATTCAAGATCAGGTGGCTCGGATGGTAGTTCAGGTGGAAGGGATATGTCAAACTGCAGAATAGGAGAATGTGAAAAAGAATCATCTGGTGGTGGTGGAGGTAAAACCAAATTCTGAGGGAAGGAAGCATGAAGGTCTGAAGAAGTTTGAGAAGAAGGAGTGGAAGTGGAGGAATGAAAAGGAAAGGTGGATTCATGGAACACTACATTTCTAGAAATGAAAGTGGTGTGATTTTCCATATCATAGAGTTTGTAGCCTTTGATGTGTGCAGGGTATCCTAAAAAAATGCATGGCTTAGCTCGAGGTTCAAACTTGGTTCTTTGGTGCTTAGAAGTGCTAGCATAGCTTAGGCAGCCAAAGACCCGAAGGTGGTCATAGGAAGGAGGTGATCCAAAGAGCTTTTCATAGGGAGTTTTATTTGAAAGGAGAGGAGTGGGGAGCCTATTGATGATATAGGCTGCAGTCAAGATGGCATCTCCCCAAAATGAAGTAGGAAGTCCAGCTTGAAAAAGGAGTGACCTGGCAACATTCAAGAGGTGTTGGTGTTTTCTCTCAACTACACCATTCTGTTGAGGGGTATACACGCATGACTTTTGGTGTATGATGCCATTTTCTTTATAAAAATCCCTCATGTCGAATTCAAGGCCATTATCAGTTCTGATTTTCTTGACCTTGCTATTGAACTGAGTTTGAATTAATTGGAAGAAGGATTGTAGAATAGGCCTTGTATCTGATTTTAGTTTCATTAAGAAAACCCATGTGATTCTTGAATAATCATCCACAATAGTTAAAAAATAATGAAAACCCTGAATCGATGCTTGGGAATATGGGCCCCATATATCACAATGGATTAAGTCAAAAGGGAAAGTACTAGTGGATACACTTGAAGGAAAAGGAAGGTGTTTCTGCTTAGCCAAAGGGCAGATCTTACAACAAGGCAAGTCTTTGGATTTTACATTAGGAACAAGAGAATGAATTAAATTCATTCTTTGTGAGGACAAGTGTCCTAATCTAAAATGCCATAAATCAAAATCCTGTTGCACAGCCTGAAGGGTTGTTGTTGGCACAGCTGCTTGGTTGACTCGAGCTTGATTAAGGAAAGCTAAAGAAAGGTTGTTGTTGCTGTTATGGGAAGGAGGCAGCAGATGATAGAGGCCATTATAGACCTTAGCAAGTTCAATCATCATCCATGTAGAGAGGACCTGAATGAAGCAAAGGTTTTTTGAGAAAAACAGAGAAATATCTGGTTTTTGAGTGAGTTTACTGACTGAGATGAGATTGAATGTGAATGAAGGCACACAGAGGACACCAGTCAGAATCAAGAAGTGTGATAGCTTGACAGTCCCAATGTGTGTGACTTGGGCCTTTGTGCCATTTGGAAGTTGGACAAAGGTTTGTGTGCAAGGGGCAAGTTCATCAAGGTATGAAGTGGAGCACACCATGTGATCAGTGGCTCCTGTGTCCATGATCCATGGTGTCTCATAGTTGCCAATGTGTTCAGGAGGTGAGTTGTGTTTTAGAGTAAAAGGAGACGAGAGGCAGTGGTGGTTACCTGCAGGGTTTGAAAAAGAAATGGTCGATGAGCTTGGTTCAGAGGTTGCAGCAGGAGTAGGCAGTACAGGTTTGTCTTGTCCCAAGTTTAGTTGTGGAAATTGAGTATTGACAAGATGCATGAGATGTCGTGCCTGTTCCTGAGAGAGTTTCAACTGAGAAACACTTGGAGTAGATGCTTCATGAGGTGAACCAGCAGGCTGAGCAGTGACTTGATTTGCAGAATAAGGTGCAGTAGAAGTTCCTTTTGTTTTGGTAAATTTGAAGTTTGGTGGAAATCCCACCAATCTGTAGCATTTATCTTTCGTGTGCCCAACCTTACCACAGTGGTGACAAACCAGTTCTGACCTATCCTTTTTCTTTGGGAAGTTCTGGTAGGCAAGTAAGGCAGAAGGTTCTGAGGTAGGCAAGGCTGTGTTTCTTGCTTGCCTTTGCCTTTCCTCTTGCAAAATGAGTGAAAAAGTTTTATCTAATGAAGGCAAGGGACTTAGGAGAATGATTTGTCCCCTTACAACATCATAGCTGTCATTCAATCCCATTAAAAATTTAAACACATAGTCTCCTTGTTGGACTTCACCAACATTTTTTAAGGCATCACAGGTGCATTTACCACAAGAACAGCATGGAAGAGGCCTATAGCTATGTAATTCTTCCCAAATGGCATTAAGCTGAGTGAAATAATCACTTACAGAGAGGTGTCCCTGCACAATGCCACTGAGCTTGTGTTGGAGGTGATAGATCCGAGCTTCATCAGGTTGTGCAAAGCGTTCCTTGAGCTTGTCCCAAACTTGCTTAGCTGAAGTCATGAAAAACACATTAGATGCAATGTCCTTTGAAACAGAATTTAGAATCCATGCAAGTAGTATGTTATTGCATCTTAGCCATGAAACATAGGAAGAATCTGTCAATTCAGGAGTAGTAATGGAGCCATCCAGAAATCCTGATTTGTTTTTTATGGAAATGGAGAGCATGAATGATCTGCTCCAAGAAATATAGTTTGAACCAGTTAATGGTGGTGAAACAATGACAGTATTGGCATTGTCACTGTGATGCAGGAAGAAGGGACTATTTGGGTCCTCGAGGGAAGGAGGAGAAGAAGAAGAAGAGGATGTCATGACTTATGAGTTGATGTTCTGTTTGCAAGCTTTAAGGAAACAAAACAGGATTGAAGTCCTGCTCTGATACCATGTTAAAACAGAAAATAGAAAACATAAAATCTGAGATGAACAAGTGGTGTGGAGAAACTCTTTTCTCATTCTCATTTATGTTACATAGAACTGATATATATATACACTGTTACAAGAACTAAAATGCAAAAAGAAAACTTCCAAAATACATCTTTCTATTCTGCTACTGCATTGCAGATTGTAAATCTCAGCATGGTGTATGCAGTGCCTTGTGCATCGAGATCCTGACTTCTTTTTCTGTGCAGTCATGTGTTCCTTCAATTGATGTTTTGTGTTTCTGTGTCAACACTTTCTGCTTTTTGTTGCTTTCTTCTTTTTGTGCTTTGCAGCACACTTTATTTACTTTTTCAGCTACATGCTTTCCTTGAGTGTTGCAGGCTCTTGCAGGTCTGCTTTGGCTGCTGCATGTACTGCTCTGTGAGTTGCAGCCTTGATGTTTAGTGTCCTCATGTCCCACTTGCTTGTTCTTGATTTCTTTGCTTTTTGTTTCGTGATACCATGCAAGGTGTTGTCCGAATGTTTTTCTGGTTTTGCACTTTTCTTTGCTGCAGCATGTGTGAGTGGTTGCATCGTGTGAGTGGTGCTGTTGGCTGTCCGAGTGGTCTGCTGCATGTGAGCATGTGTGCATGTGAACTGCATGTGTATTTGTTGTTTTGATGCAAGTTGAGTGGCTGTGGATCCCATGCATGGTCCGAATGAATGGTCTGCATGTTTTTGTTGCATGTTGCCGAAAGCTTCTTCACCATCATCCTCTATCTTTCTTCCAACTCAATATCACCACCTACACTGCATCATGCACATATGGTTGTCACTTGTTCACAAATAATAAAAATAACACTCAAAAATAAATTAAAAGAAAAATAGATTATCACAAATAAACTATATATGTAAGGAAATATTGTCCCATTAAATCATAGTTATAAAATTAAGCATAAACATGATATTAATCAATTAAAAATCGCAACTCGTATTTATGCTTATTAACTATTTTTTTATTTAAAACCAATAATAGTGTCATGAAGAATTTAAAAAAATATTGGTTTTAAATAGCTAAAATATGCAATATTTCAGCTCAATCAACCAGCTCACATGCAGCACTCAACTCACACAAACACATTTGGACAGCTTACCAAAGAGCAGCAGAAAAGTAACACCCACCATGCAACACACGGACAGACTATGAACATGCACAGCAGACCAGCTTTGACACCTCACACATGCAGCTCACATGACACTCACACATGCACAAGTGCAGCAAAGGATACACACGACAGCAGCACATGCATGCAAGCAGCTCACACAAGCTTCGGACAGCACACATTCAGCTACACACGACAGAAGCAATCATCACTCAACTCATTCGGATCACACCAAGCTGCAGAAAGCATTCGGACAGCAACCATGCATGGGACCCAAACAAACACATCATTGCAACACAGCCACTCACACGGAAAGGATATTAGCTGAAAGACATTGAAGAGCCGAAGGAGGAGTGATGTGTGGGGCAGCTAGCTGAATTCATTAAAGGAAAGAGCAGCCAGCCGAGAAGATGGAAAATGAGCTGAAAGTGAAAGAAGAAACATGGGCCCCTCATTAAAGAAATTGGAAGCAGCACACAAGCACGATGGACGGAAGAGAGTGGTGATATTGGAGCTGGTGAGTTGTGCTGGAAAGAGAGGCAGCAATCGGTTGAGAGGTGATTGAAGAGATCATCCGTGATGGAGGAGAACAATTGATGTGGGGCTGTTGTGTTTAGCCTTTATTAGTTAATTATCCTAAGATGAAGAGAGAGTGGAGTCGCTGAAAGTGAATGCATGAATATAGAAGTGATGTGTGGGGTTGGTTTGGTAGAGAAAGAAAGTGCCGAATGGTTTAAAGGAAAGAAAGGATCAAAGGCAGCAAGTGGAGTAGTTGGCTAGGATTAATTATTAAATGCATGATTGAAGAGTGGAACCGGTGGGTGCAAGATTAAACAACCAATTGATTGATTCTTCAAGAGGCAAGTGGAGAGGGACGACACATTGATTTTTCTTCTATAGAAAGAGGCAAGTTCTGAAGTAGAAAAAGGATAGAGATGACAAAGAGAGAGGGACCGGTTAGTGGAATAAAATTGGTGGAAGAGTGGAACCGGTGGGTGCAAGATTAAACAACCAATTAAATGATTTTCAAGAGGTAAGTGGAGTCATTCGGCCATTAAATCTTTTGCTATAAATTGAGACCGGTTGAGGAGTTATAGGGGTGGTGGAGTAGCTTAGAGTTTTGGGCTTTGAAGTTTGTTTTGTTTTCTTTCATTTTGTAGAGTAGCTTAGCTTAGGTTTTATTTATTTTCCTTCATTTGTTTTCTTTTTTTCGTTTAAGCAAAGAGTGGAGTAGTTTTCTTTTTCATTCAATTTCCTGTTTTTATGATCTAATTTTCATTTTAGCTTGAGTTTTATCTTAATATTATCATGGATAATGTTTGGAGTTGTAATTTTTATTTTATTTTCTTTTCAGTTTTATGTTATTGTGTGGTTACATTGTATTTTATTTTTATCCTGAACAATATTTCTATAGTATTTGTAATAAATATGTTTGGCTAAATTTTCATACTAAGGTTAGAGGTGAAATTTAATGATTTACATATTGTTTCCGAATCGACGTAAAATCTATTTTGCGAGCTTGATTGATTGAAAGATTTTATTTGGGTAATTTGATTATCTATATACTCGTCTTGATTCATTGTGATTTCCGAATACAGTGAATGCTTGAGGAATCCCTGTGGTATTCAAATAGATTTGTAAATGTTTTAAATCAATCGTTCACGCTCAATCATAAGCGTCTGTTTTTTTCTCGATCTTAAATGCTAAATCTACCAATTAAACGGAATCGTTATTCTAGTTTAATTGAAGTAAATCAATCGGAAACAATATTATAAATTATTAAACGGATCCTCGAAACCTTAGTCTTTTTCCATTCGTTTTTATCATTTCAGTTTGATTCATTTTATGACTTGCTTTCATTTTCATTCGGTGTTGCAGCAGTTTTATTTCATTTTCGTTTCAGACAGTATCTTTATTTTTATTCAGTTGTTTCTTCATTTTATTTTTCATGATTGATCTTCATTCTATTTTCTGCAATTTACGTTTTAGTTTTGATTTCGTTTTAAATTTTAGAAACTTGGGTTGTGGAATGAGATTTAATTTATTTTTGGATTCTAGATCGATGCAATATTTTGTGATTGATTGTTGATTTCACTATATTACTAGTCGGATTTAAATTGAAAATAGATTACGGTTCTTGCTCTTGTTTTGTTGTTGACGTAAGGCACAACAAAAGCTTGAATGGGACGTGATTTGTTTTGGATTCAAAAAAAAGGATTGAAGCTCTTGCTCTTGTTTTGTTGTTGACGTAAGGCACATCAAAAGCTTGAAAATTATCAAGGCTTCTCTCGTTTGTTTGTTAATGTGTGTTCGGCTCGTAAAATAGAAAATCCCTTAAGAAAATATTGCAAAAACGTGAGCTTAACCTTTCTATCTTCCGTTTATCAATGCCTTGACTGGATTGTTAATCGAGAAAATTATCTAGAATCCGAAATAAAGAGAGTCTCAAACCCAACCCAAGTGTTCGTTAATTTGTTTTTTCTTAAGAAACTCCAATTTCAATTTCGATTATCTTTTTGCATTGCATTTTAATTTTATTTTCATCTCTTATAATCGACACCATGTTACCCCAAAAAAACTCATATATGCTTTGATAACCCTTTGTCCCTGTGGAATACGATCCTGGACTTATCCTTGATACAACTTGACACTTCTGCACTTGGAAGCACATTCGAAGTCGAGTCATCTGGCTCTGTTAAACCAGAGTCTTCTCTCTCTATAACGGCCTGAGGGCGCGAAAGGAGGAGAAGTTCAAAGTCTTCACCGTAGAAGGTGAGGTTCCGAGTGCTGTTCACGATTGTGGTACAACGGGTTTTGATGGAGGATTTGGAAAGCATCTGGAAGAGGCTGAGTCTGAATGAAGAGGAAAATGAGGCCATCAGTGTGCGATTGGAGGGTTGATGAAATTGAAGAACAGAGGAGAGTGCAGCTTGATAGGGAAGGTGTGTTCAAATCGCACCAAGGGGAAGGAGGTGGTGAGTGCTACGATGTCCAAGATTTGGAAGGTAAGTCGATCTCCTGTGTTTACCGAGATTCGTACGAATATTTTTATAGTTACCTTTGCAATAGAGGGTGATAAGAGACGTGTGTTGGAAGGTCGCCCTTGGTTATTTGATAATCTGATGTTTGCACTGAAGCCATTTGATGGATTGACCCAGCCATCTCAGATTAACTTTGATCTGGCATCTCTTTGGGTGCATATGCACAACTTGCCTCTGTCGTGTATGGAGTATAGTGTTGGGAAAGAAATTGGTGAATCCATAGGGAAAGTGGAAGAGGTGGATGTACCAAAGGATGATGTAGGGTAGGGGAGTTACCTGAGAGTAAAGGTGGAGATGGATTTAAGAAAGGCTGTGGCGAGAGGGAGAACTATAGAGGTGGAAGGGAAGAAGCTATGGGTTCCTTTTACTTATGAAAAACTTCCTAAGTTGTGTTTCAAGTGTGGTTGTATTGTCCATGGGGAAGAGGGATGTACAGGGGGTAAACTGTCATAGGCTATAGAGGGGGAGAGGAAAACTCAATTTGGCCCTTGGCTTAGAGCTAGTGGAGGCTCTCGGGGGAACTTTAAGGGGTGGAAGGGGAATACAGAAGGTGAAGGGTGTAGAGAGAGAAAAAATGAGAAAGAAGTGGAGAAGGAGAGGAGTGAGGAAGAGGGAGTGGAGGTGAAAAAAGATGCTGTAATCAGAGAGGAGAGTGGGAAGATTATTATGAAGGAAGTTGGAGTTATTGTGGAGGGGAATGAAGGGAGGGATGAAAGGGACTGAGGGGAGAGGAACACTGTGGGGGATGCACAAGTGATCAGTGAGGGTGAGGGAAGAGGAAATATGCTGGAAAGGGAGAGGAGGTGGAAAAGAAGGGCAAGGGGTAAACAGAAAAAGGGAGGGATTGAGGGGGACCAAACTGTCTTGAAAAAAAGAGAAGGGGGGGAGGTAAAGGAAACAGAAGCTAAAAGAGTAAAGAAGGGAGAAGAGCTAGGGGAGATTGACTCTTATAATGTAGAGGTGGTGGCTGTGAAGCAGCCCCACCTATTACAATGAATATCCTATGTTGGAACTGCCGAGGGCTTGGGAACCCTCGGACAGTTCAGGACCTTTTCTCCCTAGCAAAGGATAAGAGGCCCAAGATCATGTTTCTAATTGAAACAATGATTGTTACAAAAAAGATTGAAGGAATTAGAAGAAGAGTGGGGTATGAGCAGAGTTTTGTTGTGGATCCTGTAGGAAAGGCAGGAGGGTTGGCTCTACTATGGTTTGATGAGATGGAAGTAGAGATTATTAGCTATTCTAGATGGCATATAAGTGCATGGATTCTTGATGTGGATTTGAGGAAGAGGTGGTTATTCACTGGCTTCTATGGCCATCCTGAATCAGCTAAGAGGAAGTTATCTTGGGATTTGCTGAACATGTTGAAACCAGAAGCAGAAGTTCCTTGGTGTGTGGCAGGTGATTTCAATGAGATCATGTGCCAATCCGAGAAATGGGGAGGTGGACAAAGGGAAGAGAGTCAGATGAGGATGTTCAGGGAGGCTATGGAGGAGAATGAACTGTTTGATTTGGGCTATAGTGGAGGTAGATACACTTGGAGCAATGGCCATATGGATGATACTTTTATAAAAGAAAGGTTGGACAGATGCTTGGCAAATGGCAAGTGGAATGAGCTGTATAAGGAGGTGATGGTAGAGGTGTTACCTGCTAGATGCTCAGACCATAAGCCAATTGTGTTGCATTTATCTATGAATAGGATAAATGGACCAAGGAAAAGAATATTTCGGTTTGAAGCCTGCTGGACTAAGGATGTGGAGTGTGAGGAGGTAATAAAAGGGGAGTGGAGGATGAATGAAGGGGGAGATTCTTATATTGAAAAAATGAAGAAAGCTTTAAAAAAATGTGGTGTTGTCCTGCAGAATTGGGGCAGAGTAAAAAATAAAAAAGAGGGAGAGGAGTTGAGAGAAAAAACTGAGAAATTAATGGAGTTACAGGAGGTAGAGGATGGAAGTATAAGTGGGAAAATAAAAAGGTTAAAGGGGGAAGTTGGCTTGTTGTTGGAAAAAGAGGATGTGAAGTGGAAACAGAGGGCCAAAAGAAACTGGTTTCAGCATGGGGATAGAAACACAAGGTATTTTCATGAATGTGCAAGTCAAAGAAGGAAAAAAAACAGAATCCTTCAAGTGTTTGATTCATATGGCAGAGTGATGAAGGACCAGGAAGGGATTAAATGGGCTTTTAAGAAGCATTTTGCAGAAGTCTTATCATCAGGAGAACCAACTTTGGAGATGATCCAAGCTGGTACAAAATTTATTAAAGCTAAGGTGAGTAAGGGTATGAATGATTTCCTAACTAAAGAAGTTACTAGAGAGAAGATTAAAAATGCAGTGTTTCAGATGAGCCCTTATAAGTCCCCGGGAAGTGATGGTTTTAGTGCTTGCTTCTACCAGAAATATTGGCACGTAGTAGGGGAGGATGTGTGCATGGCTGTGATGGAGTTCATGAAAGGAAAAGGGGATCTAAAAAGTATAAATCAGACTCTTATAGCATTGATTTCTAAGGTTAAAGAGCCTGTTACAGTTGGAGAATTCAGACCTATAAGCTTGTGTAATGTCTTATATAAGATAATGGCTAAGACACTAGCAAATAGGTTGAAAGTGGTATTGCCTGATGTGATTTCTTACCAACAAAGTGCATTTATTAGGGGAGGATTGATCTCAGATAATATTTTAACAGCTTATGAGTTGTTGCACTCCATGAGAAATAGGCAAAGGGGGAAGGAGGGGAGCATGGCGGTCAAATTGGACATGTCCAAAGCCTATGACCGTGTAGAGTGGAGGTACTTGGAAGAAGTGATGCACAAGCTAGGCTTCTGTGATCAGTGGGTGCAATTAATCATGAGAACTGTCTCAACAGTATCATATTCTACACTAGTTAATGGCAGAGTTGGTGAGTATTTTGAGCCTTCAAGGGGGATCAGGCAAGGAGATCCATTGTCTCTATTTTTGTTTGTACTTTGTGCTGAGGGGCTGAGTAGTCTGATCAATGAAGCTGAGAAGAAGGGGGAGGTGAAAGGGGCTACTGTAACTAGAGGGGGAACAGCTGTAACCCATCTAATGTTTGCAGATGACTGCATTTTATTTTGTAAAGCCAACTTGGGAGAATGGAGAAGACTGAAGGAGTTGCTGAAAATATATGAGGCAGCCTCAGGTCAATGCCTCAATGATCAGAAAACCTCAATTATTTTCAGTGGTAATACAAGAAGGGAGGAGAGGAGGCAATTAAGGGCAGTAATTGGGGCAAGGCTATATAGTGACAGTGAAAAGTATCTAGGCCTACCTACAATGGTTGGAAGGTCGAAATACAATGCTTTTAGAGGTATTAAGGAGAGGATTTGGCAGAGACTAAATAACTGGAAAAATCAGTTTCTATCTCAGGCTGGAAAAGAGGTGCTTCTAAAAGCTGTAATTCAAGCTATCCCGACATACCACATGAGTGTTTTTCGTTTTCCTAAGAGGTTGTGTTCTGAAGTATCTTCATTAATGGCAAGATTTTGGTGGGGCCACAAACAAAATGACAGGAAAACACATTGGAGAAGTTGGGAAAGAATGGGGGCTGCAAAACACTCAGGTGGTTTAGGCTTTAGGGATATGGACAACTTCAACTCAGCAATGCTAGCCAAGCAATGCTGGAGAGTTTTAACTGATCTGGGATCCTTGTCAGCCCAATTCTTAAAGAAAAATACTTTAGAAGAAGGGATTTGATGTCATCGAAGCTTGGTTGGAGCCCTTCAGTTATATGGAGAAGCTTATGGGGTGCTTTGAGATTACTCAAAAAGGGAGTAGTTTGGAGGGTGGGGAATGGTAAACAGATAGGCATTTGGAAAGACAAATGGATACCCTCATGGACCTCTTGGAGACCATCTCAAGTTCCTGTACAGGTTCTTAGTAGGGATGCAAAGGTTGCTGAGTTGATGGAGGAAGGTAAATGGAAGATGGAGGCAGTGGAAGCTGTGTTGGGAAGTGAAGAAGCTAATATTGTGAAAATGATTCCCGTAAGCAGAAAGGGTGCCAATGACAAGCAAATTTGGGGTTACACAAGAAATGGGATCTTCTTAGTAAGAAGTGCATATCATTTAGATATGGAACTGAAAAACAGAAACAAAGGGGAATCCTCTAGTAGGAATCAGTGAAGTGGTAGATGGAAGGCTTTATGGAAAATGGAAGTTCCAGCAATGGTTAAAAACTTCATGTGGAGAGCTTTGGATGACTGTCTTCCTACTAAACAGAATTTAGTCAAACGAAAGATGGTGGAAGATGACTCATGTCCCATTTGCAATAGAGAAGTTGAAAATGTGGCCATGCTATATGGAGTTGTGAAGCTGCAAGGGATGTATGGGCAGAAAATGCTAGTCCTCTAAGGAAGTGGTCTGCAGTGATGAGAGCTTAAGTGAAGTATGGGAAAGAATAATTCAGAAGTTGCCTAAAATGGAAGTGGAAATGGTAGCTATGTCTATGCGAAAAATCTAGCTGAGAAGGAACAAATTGATTTTTGAAGAACAATTTACAGGGCCAAAGGGTTTGATTAGTCAGGCTATTGAAGACACGGAAGAATACAGAGAAGCTCAAAGGGTGGGAGAGGTGAATAGGCAGTCAGTTACAGCAGGTGGCAGAGAAGTGAAATGGAAGAGGCCTGGAGAAAATATAGTGAAAATCAACTGGGATGCAGCTTATGATCAGAAATCACTAAAGATGGGAGCTGGTGTGGTGATAAGGGATGAGGAAGGTGAAGTCCTTACATGTTTGTGTATGCCTAGAACTAATATCTGCAGTCCAATAGTTGCTGAGCTACAAGCATTATGGTGAGCTGTCGAGGTATGTACAGAACTGAGATTTTTAAATGTTGAGTTTGAGGGTGATGCCCTAACCATAGTTAATGATGTAAACAATAGAGATGAAAACTGGGCTTGGTATGGACAAATAGTAGATGATTTGAGGAGTATATTTTCTGGTGTAAGTAGTTGGAAGTTGAAACACATATATAGAGAAGGAAATAAGGTAGCACATAGCCTAGCCAAGAAAGCAATTGGTTTAGATGAGGAAATAGTTTGGATGGAGGATTGTCCAGAAGAAGTTTTTTCTCATGTACTCTTTGATAAGCATGTAACGAATGGTGATAGTGAATGAAACGAGGAAGTGAGGTTCTTTTAAAAAAAAAAAAAAAGTGTATTCTATAGTGATACTTAGTATACTTATATTTAATATACTTATATTGTGTATTAGTAATATACTAAGTACTTAGAATATATTATAAATTATTATAGTCCTATTAGTTTTCATATATTTATGCTATTTGTACTATTATGGTACTTAGTATTATACTATTAGTGACACTTAGTATTATATAGTGTATATAGTTTTAATATATACTAATAATAATATTTTAAGTATTATGTATACTTATATATTGCTATAATTTATTTGTTCGAACTAACTTCAAATACGTTCAAACTAATTTTAAATCTGTTCAAACATAGATAAATTCTATTTGAACTATTTTTTTTTTTTTTTGTTTGGAGGGAAACTTTGAGCCAGATAATCGGTATATGCTGGGGAATATTTTATATATTTTATTTTTGGTTCAAACGCTAAATGTTATCCATTCGAACAGAAAAATTTAGTGGGAAAATTTTGCAGTTTTTGATTTTCACATTCGAACTGCTAAAAAATCCATTCGAATGGAACTTCACAAATTATTAAGTCAATCCTTTTATTTCATTTTCACTCGGATTGAAGTTTGAGAGAGAGTGTTCCAGATGACTTTGAGCTAGTGTTGTGGAGAGAGAGAGAGAGAGAGCAACATTGCAAGTAAGAGATGAGAGATTCTTGATAGAGAAGAGAGGTGCACCAAGAGGTAACGGGTTTTTATTTGTTATTTTTCTTTCCGATTTTCAAGTAAACATTTATTGATGTTTATTGCATTTATTCTTGGGAGAGAAGAGAGGTTTAATATGTTTTATGCATATATAGGTATTGTGCATTGATACTTTTATTGGATTGTAAAAACTTGAGGTAAGCTTTTATAGTTTTTTAAGTTTTATTTAATAATCATATTTAGGTGTAAGTATGTTTGTGTAATCTTATATGCAATGTATTGTATTGAAATATGCTACCATGTATGTGAAAATTGAGTTTTGTGGTTCAGTTTTTTGCTCTGTTTCGTGATTGATTTCTGGGTTGGTCCTATTCAAATACTATAAATTTAGTTTGAATTGAACCAACCCAGTTTGAACAAAATCTTACTCCTGGAATTCTATTCGAACAAATTAGCTTCTATTCGAACATTTGGCTAATTTGTTCGAACAGAATCAAACCCTTTGTGCACTCTAATCAAAATTATTAATACTTAAATAATAATAAACATAACAATTGTTATTACTTAAAATATACTTATAAAATATTTAATTAAAAATTAAAATGTATAATTAAAAATCTTTTTGCACTCTAATTAAAATTATTAATACATAAAATATAGTTATAAAATATTTGAAGGAGTAACTATAATGTATAATTAAAAATCTTTGTGCACTCTAATTTAAATTATTAATACTTAAATAATAATAAACATAACAGTTATTAATACATAAAATATACTTATAAAATATTTAATTAAAAACCAAAATGTATAGTTAAAAGTCTTTTTGCACTCTAATTAAAATTATTAATACTTAAAATATAGTTATAAAATATTTAATTAAAAAAATATAATGTATAATTAAAAATCTTTGTGCACTCTAATTTAAATTATTAATACTCAAATAATAATAACCATAACATTTATTAATACTTAAAATATAGTTATAAAATATTTAATTAAAAAACTATAATGTATAATTAAAAATCTTTTTGCACTCTAATTAAAATTATTAATACTGAAAATATAGTTATAAAATATTTAATTAAAAAACTAGAATGTATAATTAAAAATCTTTGTGCACTCTAATTAAAATTATTAATAGTTAAATAATAAAAAACATAATAATTATTATTGCTTAAAATGTACTTATAAAATATTTAATTGAAATCTAAAATGTATAATTAAAAATCTTTTTGCACTCTAATTAAAATTATTAATTGTGATGACCGCTTTTACGTGTTTTTCACTGAAGTGTTGTTTTTAATTTAATTAATATATTGGTTTATTTATTTTAAATTATTACGTTTTAAATTGGTTTTTTATTTATTTGATGCGATGTTTAATTTAATTAGTCGTTTTACGGTTTTTAATGTCGTTTTCGGCGGATCCGTTTTGGTTTCCGGAGTGAGGATTGGACCTCATTTCTTTCCTACATCTTTTCTTTTCCCTTTCTCCTTTTTCTCTTTTTCTCTTTTCTTTCTTTTTCTTTTTTCTTCTTTCTTTTTTCTCCCTTCTTTCTTTCTCCCCCGAGCCCCCCGTGCATCGACTCTCTCTCTCTCTCTCTCTCTCTCTCTCTCTCTCTCTCTCTCTCTCTCTCTCTCTCTCTCTCTCTCTCTCTCTCTCTCTCTCTCTCTCTCCTCTCCTTCACGCCATTTGACCCATCCACCTTGACTCGCTGTTGTTCGGCCACCATGGTCGACACCACCCCCACCGGTCGACTCCCCTCCAGCTAGCGCACCACCCCACCGAATCCCAGCCCCAGCCGTGCCGCCGTTTAGCCGAAAATAGCCCTTTAAGCCTCACAGATTTTGCTCCGATCCGCCGCCGTTGCTCCACCTCCGGCCACCACCTCTTCACCACTTCATCACCGACTCCTTGCCGTCCTAACCCACCCATTTCCGGCCTCTAATAGTCACCGGAATAGCTCCCACGAGCTAGTTTTCGTTTTGGGAAATCTGGCCTTCAACCGCCGTTTCCACCGCCATCCAAACTCCACTTCCACTAGCTTCATAAACATCCTTAGACCCTTCCCTATCAATCCCGAGCCTTGGTTTATCCCCGTTCAAAAGTGGGTATTTTACAACCCACTGCCACAATGAAATTTCACTGTTACGTTGCTTTCCTTCCACCGTTTGCAACGTCGCGTATTTTCTAAAAATATCATATAGCGCTGTAAGTATTTTCTAAACTCTACTTTTAGATTTAAATATATTTTTCTCATTCAATAATTATTTGTTGTTGGTTGGATGATTCCGGACTGAGTCCGAGGAGTTCGGGGGTCGGATGGTTTGAGGATGGAGTGCTTGGTTTTGTTGATTTATGGATGGTTGATTATTTTGTGCATTGATATTGCATTTACATGGTGCATGCACGTGCATTTTAATTTTATTGAGAAAATCCTGTTTTTTGGAGTAAGTGAATTTTCGGGTGCGTGTGTATCACGACCCCAAGTCGGGATGGGGTATTATCTCAGTGGAGCTCCTCTGGTCACTCGGGAGCGTAATAAACTGAGTGACATCCCCTGAGTTGTCGCTGGGCAACGACGGGAGCGGGGGCTAGAGGATGCTTGGCTACGAACTTGCCGGGCGCGGAACCGGGCATCGCTCTATGCACCGACTCCGTGGCCAGTCGCTGGCGAGGGCTAGAGGATGCTTGGCTACGAACGCGCGGGGCGCGGAACTTGGCATCGCTCCTTTAGGTGTCACATGCGTGGTCGTTACCTGCGGTGTGGCAATGGAGCCAGGGAGTGCAGATGACCCCTAGGGGAGGTCATGGTACATACAGATTAATTTGGTTAATGGTTTGAGTTTGATATGGGCCAAATGTGACTTTTGGCGTGATATTTGAAAAGGATTTGTTTTTGGGCCAAATGGGATTTTTGGCATGTGTGGAAAAATATGATTTTATGGGTCTTGTGCATTGACATCACTTCATGTATATTGTTTGAGTTCTATATGTTTTTATCTGGTGATGTTTGGATTTTACTTACCTGCGGCACCATTTTTGGTACCGTAGATTTTGGTGCAGAGATCGAGGATTTGGATGAGGAGGCTGAGCCCGAGGATGCGGTTCCACCGGGGTGCTGAAGTTTATGCTTTGTATTTAGTTTAAAATTATGTTTGTGTCTTGTAATATTTATTTATGTATGTTTTGAACAGTTTTGTATTAAACAAGAAAAATTATGGTACTTAGTTATTGACTTGCTTTTCGCTGCGTATTTCTCGTGCACATTCATTGCTTATATACACACTTGGCACACGTCGATAGGGTGATGACCCGTGATATCATCATCCGGACGTCTCGATTTTCCCGTGTCCGTGCACGGGGATTTGGGGGCGTCACATTAATTCTTAAAATATGCTTATAAAATATTTAATTAAAAAACTATAATGTATAGTTAAAACTCTTTGTGCAGTCTAATTAAAGTTATTAATACTTAGAATATACTTATAAAATAATAATCTTATAAGTGATTTGTGATGTAATTTTGCAAAATATTTGTGATTTGGAATGTGATTATAACAATTGTTGTGTTTACTACTGAGCTGCTGATTTTAAAATTATTTTTATATGCAGTTAAAGCTTAGACCTTGTCGAGAGTTATGGCCAAGCATTCTTTTAAAGAATGTTTGGATACAACTCTTGAATTGTCCAAAATGAACAGTTTGGGATTCTATCATCTATATGGCAAATATATTCAATTAAAACTCTTGTGTTAGTCAATTAAAATTTTAGTTGTGCATTATCTTACATTATTTGTGTATGTGGCTCGTAAGTTTCTAGGCCCATGAATAGGGTCGACGACTTATTATGACTAGCATACTTGGAGAATTGTAGAAAAATGTTGCCTAAATTTTTACTAACATACGAATTTTGGACTGAGTATATATGCGATATAGATGATAGTCTCTCAAATGGGATAGGACCAACTACCTTAAATCAATAGTTTCTTGATAGTGTTTATCCCATGAATTGGGTTTTTTTTTTATAGATGGATAAGAGTTAGATGTTGTTGGGAGAAAGACTTGGTCGAGACTTTAAGGAATATGCACAAGGGGTGAAGTCTTTCTTAGAATTTGCTTGCAGGAGTGTTGACAGTCAAAGATTTATAAGATGCCTGTGCAAGAAGTGTAAAAACCTTAGTTCATATAATATGATCGTAGTGGTCAAAGGAGCATTTTACATGCAATAACAAATCCCTTGTTTTGGTCCTCTCTTACGGAAGGTTGAGGTTTCTCGCTTAGTCCTGTGACTAAGATGGTGTCTCTTAGGTGCAAGCCTTTAGAGTTTTTTCTTAACAATGGAGAATGACATCACCCAACGCTGGTGCAACCTTAACTTACTGAAGAAGAGCTACAAGAGTTCCATCTGCCAGAGGATGCAGTCACGACTACTAAGCTTAGAGGTAACCACTGCCTCCAGGCTACGATTCTCAATGATCGATATGCTAACAGGAAGTCCACCATGTCCAAAGTGTGGAACACAAAAGGATGGCTATCATTCAGGGACTTAGGTTCCAACAAGTTTTTGCTCGAGTTCCAACTCATTTCTGATAAGGAGAAGGTCCTACAGGGAAGACCCTGGTCCTTTGATCGTCACCTTATCAATCTCAAGGAGTTTGAAGGAGTTTTGACTCCAAACGAGGTGCAATTCAACACAGAACTCTTCTGGGTACAAATACATAACCTACCATTTGCAGGGATGAACGAGATAGTGGGGAGGAGGATAGGTGAAACTATAGGCAGGGTGCACCTGGTAGAGGTGGATGATTAGGGGTGTGGATGGGGGAGCTTTCTAAGAATAAGGGTAGAAGTCAACATTACTAAACCTCTGAAGAGAGGCAGAAAGATCAACCTGGAAGGGAAACAATGCTGGGCTTATTTCAAATATCAACGTCTTCCCACGATATGCTACAAGTGTGGATTACTAAAGCATGTTAACGGCAAGTGTCCTAACTTCAACCTGGCCCCTCAGTCCCAAGAGCAGTATGGTCAATGGCTGAGGGCATCCAGTGCCCCTCATCACCAACTCTCGGTGAAGAAGTATGGAGGGTCACCTTCATCCCTTTCACAGGGATCTCCCACACAAGAACAAAGCCAAGAGGAAGGTGCCCAGCAGGGTGGTAGTGGCAATTCTCAACCACCACCAGAGGTGGAGGTCACATGGCAGGAACCACCAGGTATTGTCCATCAGTCCACATCTTTGTCCAACGAGGATAACAGCTCCCCTTTTGCATAGGCCTACAGTTTGCCACACGGCTATGAGGCAACTCAAAACATGAGGAACCAGAAAGTGTACAATGGTGAATTTTTGTCTATTCATGGGATTGCAGGACACAAGTCAGTACACAAGAGCCAAAAACTACATTTTTCTATGAAAAGCTCCTGCAGGCTTGTCGAGCAAAGCCTTAAGGTCAAGGCAAAATCTCCAAAGCAGTCCACTCCCGTGAAAGGTAGGGTGAAATCTCCTAGGGGACAAAGTAGCAAGAAGGGCCCAGTAGGTGGAAAAGGGTCCCCAATTAATAAGAGGTGGAAGCTTAGAGCACGAGTTGCCCCATCTAGCAATATGGACCAACCAAAGGGAGGGATGATGGGCCTTGCACAACTCAACAAAGCCCAGAAAAGAAAGGCCCAACCTGAGATAGCAACTGGAGCTAAGAAGACGCTAAGGCTTCTTGATGAGGAAGAGGTTGAGGGAATCAGTGCAGGGGCTGAGGCTGCATACCCTCATGAAAATATTATGCTGGAAGTACAGAGGGTTTGGGAACCCTCAGATAGTTCGTGAGCTTCACTTATTGGTGAAGCAAAAGAACCCCCTAGTAGTGTTCCTATCAGAAACTAAATGCAGAAGAGAGAGGATGGAAAAGACTAGGAATAAGCTTGGACTTGATCAAAGTTTTGTGGTTGACAGTAAAGGCAAGAGTGGTGGATTGGCACTGTTTTGGAAAAATGAAGTGAAGGCTCAGTTGACTTCCTACTCTACGAGTCACATCGCAGTAACCATAACACCTGAATATAGGGGACGACCATGGTTGCTATCAGGTTTTTATGGGAACCCATCAACTGAGAAAAGGAAAGGTAGCTGGCAGTTGTTGAGAATGTTAAAGCCTGAGAACCAAACCCCATGGCTATGCATGGGCGATTTTAATGAAATTCTCAGTATGGCTGAGAAGTCAAGGGCTGCCTATAGGCCTTTCGCTCAGATGGAAAGGTTTAGGGAAGCTTTAGATGCCTATGAGCTTAGTGACCTTGGCTACATAGGCTCTAAGTTCACATGGAGCAACAAAAGAGATGGAGGCAGTTTCACTAAAGAAAGATTGGATCGAGCTATGGGAAATGTAACCTGGCCATTACTTTACAGCAATTGGAAAGTTCATGTTCTACCTGTCATAAATTCTGATCATTCCCCTTTGCTGATTGTATGTGACAATGGGGTAGGTATGTTGAGGAAGGGGCATCAGTTCTTTAGGTAAGAAGCCAGCTGATCCAAAAAAGAAGGGTGTAAGGATACAGTAGAAATGGCTTGGATGAATACCTTCCATAGGGGCCATTCCCTAAGCTCCATCAAAATTGGACTGGCTAAATGCAGACATCACCTGAGAAGCTGGCAGAAGACAAGTGCAGGTAACCAGACCAAACAAATCAGGCTGAAAACTGACATGATTCGACATCTGTAGGAGTCAAACCAAGGGGACCTTAATGACACCATAAGAGACCTGCAAAGAGAGGTGGATGAAATGCTGGCAGGAGAGGTAACCAAATAGAGGCAAAGGTCCAAGCAGTTCTGGCTCAAGGAAGGGGATAAGAATTCCAAATGTGCATCCTAAAGAAGATAAACCAATACCATAAAAGTAGTGAAGAATGATAGAAGGGAATGTGCTTGAGAACATGAAAGCATATGCTCTCTCTTCCAAAGCTTCTACCAGGACCTCTTCCAATCTTCTCACCCGAAAGGCATTGAAGAGGTACTTCAAGATATGGAGCCAATGGTGACACTAGAGATGAACAGAAATTTGCTAGTGGAATGCACTTTTGAGGAAGTTAAAAGTGTTGTGTTTGAGATGCAACCCCTGAGCTTCCCAGGCCTAGATGGATTATCTACTGGATTCTATCAAGACAACTGGACTATAGTAGGAGACAAGGTGTTCTCAGCAGTGAAGGATTTTTTTTCAACCAGGTCAGGAATAGGAGAGGTAAATGATACTTACATTGTTTTAATTCCCAAGAAGAAGTGTCCTGATTTAGTTACTGAGTACAGGCCTATAAGCCTTTGTAATGTCCTATATAAAATTGTTGCCAAGGTTTTAGCAAACAGGTTAAAAGCCTTCCTGCCATCCATCATTTCACCAGCACAAAGTGCCTTTGTACCAAGGCGGTTGATATCAGATAATATCATTGTGGCATATGAGGCTATGCACTCAATGCAGTACAGGATGAGAAGCAAGAAAGAAGGGTATATGTCCTTGAAACTGGACATGAGCAAGGCCTATGACAGAATAGAGTGGGCCTTCTTGGAAGCTGCCTTGAGAAAGATGGGATTTGTGTAAGCATGGACTAAGCTTATCATGGAGTGTGTAACTTCAGTGAGGTACTCTCTTCTCAGCAATGGAGAACCTCAAGAAACCTTCCTCCCAACCAGAGGGCTGAGGCAAGGGGACCCCCTATCCCCTTACCTCTTTATCCTGTGCTCTAAAGTTCTTGGTGGGATGCTTGATAAGGTTGAAGAGAAAGGACTAGTAACTGGGTTTCCCTTTGCCAGCGGGCTCTCTATTAGTTAACCACCTCTTTTTTGCAGATGATAGCCTGCTCTTTTATAGAGCCAATGCACTGGAATGGAGTAGATTACTCAAGAGCTTGAACTCATATGAAAATGCATCTGGCCAGAGGTTAAACATGGACAAGATAGCAATCTTCTTTAGCAAGAACACCAGTACAATCAACAAAGAAACCATCCTAACTGCAACTCAAGTGAAGGAAGCAAAGGCTTTTGAGAAGTACTTAGGCCTTCCCTCGTATGTGGGGAGGCATAAACTAGCAGCCTTCAGGCCCATATTGGACTCTATTAGAAACAGGATCTAGAACTAGAAGGTGAAGTTCATATCCCAAGTAGGAAAAGAAGTTCTCCTAAAATCTATTGTCCAAGCCATCCCAACTTACTGCATGAGCATCTTTAAGCTCCCAAGGCCATTCTAAAGACCATCAACAAGCTAATGTAACACTTATGGTGGGGAACTAGAGAAGACAAAGTCAAAACCCAATGGATTCCTTGGAAGAAGATTGTACAGACAAAAAATGTAGGGGGCTGGGGTATAGGGACTTTAATCACTTCAATATAGCGCTCCTGGCAAAGCAGGGATGGAGACTCATATAGCAACCCCACTCCCTTGTAGCCAGAGTTCTAAACGCAAAGAACTTCTCAAGAACTGACTTCATGTGTACCAAGTTGGGCAGTAATGCCTCATACCTATGGAAGAGCTTTATAGAGGCTAAACCAGTCTTGGAAGAAGGCCTATTCTAGAGAATAGGAAATGGGGACTCAGTATACATAAGGAGAGACAAGTGGATACCCCAACCCACTTCATATCGGGTTCAGTCCCCTTTAACTGACAGGCACTCAAGATGGCAAGTGAGTGAACTGATTGATAAGCAAGAGAAGACATGGAACAGGTCCATATTGAGGGAGGTCTTCTCATAGGAAAAAGCTACTATTATTAGCAAGATTCCTATAAGCCTGAGCAGGAGCCCTAACCAACTAATCTGGAGACTCACAAAGAATGGACTATTCACAGTCAAAAGTACTTATCATCTTCTAGGGGAGATGGAGGTGTGTTCAAAGGGGAAAGCATCCATTAGTTTGAGGAATAGTGATTTCTAGCACAAGCTTTGGAAGTTTAATGTGCCAAATGCCACCAAAATGTTGCTTTGGAGAGCCTCTCATGAGTCCCTACCCACAAACCAGAACCTAAACAAAAGAAGGATAAGGGAGTTTGCACTATGTCCTATATGTACCAGAGAACCAGAATCAACTAAACATGCCTTATGGATGTGTCTCTCAACTCAAGATGCCTGGGGTGTCAACTCGAGAAAACCACAAAAAGAGAGAGTGGTCAAGTCTCAATTCTCAAACATAGTATGCCACATGTTTTCAGTACTGGATGAAAATGACATGTCAACCTTTGCTTCCATAGCTCACCGATTGTGGAAGAGAATGAACCTATATGTATTCGAAGGCAAGTTTGAAGCCCTGAGACAGTGGTGAAAACTGCCACTCAGACAGCACTCGAGTACAAGGAAGCAAACAGCATCCAGGGGAGTAAAGACAAACTAGTAGTTTCATCGGTTCAAAGCTGGTCAGCCCCTCCTTCGCACGTGTTTAAGGCCAATTGGAATGCTTCAGTAGACAAAGTACAGTGCAAAGTGGGAATTGGGGTGGTGATTAGAGATTAGAATGGTCAAGTGGTTGCTACCCTTAGATCCCAAAGGGACCTTTTCCCTGATCCTTTGTTAGCTGAATCCATTGCTGCCTTAAAAGCTGTCATCCTATGCAACCAACTGAACATGCAAGATATAATTCTGGAGGGAGACTCTCTCAATGTAGTTCAATAGATCAAGGGTGAAGAGATGAATTGGAGCTGCACATGAATGATCATTCAAGATACTAGAACACTGCTTAAGAAAATGAAAAACTGGTATGTGATGCATGTATCTAGGAATTTTAACGGTATTGCCCATTGTCTAGCTAAGGATGCACTTAAACTCTCTGAGGAGAGCATCAGTTTGGAGGGAGTCCCTCCTTGTATCCAACATTTGCTAATCTAAATGAATTACATTTTCAAAAGAAAAATATATAATATGATCGTAGTGGAGGATCATTTATTTGTAAATGGAATTGACCCTAAATACTCACATTGGGTCTTACATGGTGAACAATTTCCTAAAGGAGTTAGATTTGGTAGTTAGTTCAATCAGATGGAGTCTAACGAGATCAACATGGACGACATAAATGTTGATGTTTTTTTATGATAGTTATGATAATGGAGAGGATATGATTAAGATGTTAAGGGATCTTGGCGCATGTATATTTGGTGCTAGAGATGGAGAAGGAACATCTACACAAGCATTTGAGAAAAATGAAAACTTTGGAAGACAGTTGGAGGATTCACAATGAGAATTGTACGAAGGGTGCATCTATCATAGCAAGTTGTCATTTACTGTCAGGCTGCTCCATATTAAGTATATTTGTTGTATTTATGCAAAGGCTATCGATATGCTACTAGAATTATTTAAAGAGGCTCTCCCACAGGATAACGTAGTACCTCACAATTTTTATGAAGTGAAGAAATTGAAGCAAGGGTTAGGATTTGATTAGAATATCATCCATGCATGTGAGAATAATTGTGTTCTCTTATGGAAGCAATATACAGAATTTGATTCATGTCCAGCGTGTCATGAGTCAAGATGGACATCAAATAAGCGTAATGCACCCCATAAAGTGGTAAGTTGATTCCTTGACTTTAGAGATTGTTTACTTCTGGGATGATTGCGATAGATATGACTTGGCATCACACAGAAAGAGTCCAAAATGATCAATTCCTCTCACATCCTGCAGATTCCTTACAATGAAAGAAATTCGATAACGGGTACCCATAGTTTGCTGGAGAACCTCGCAATGTATGTCTTGCTTTAGCAATTGATGACATTAATCCATTTGGTAGCATGAGCACTTTTCATAGCACTTGGCCTATCGTATTAATGCCCTATAATTTGCCACCATGGAAGTGTATGAAGGATCCTTATTTTATGATGACTCTACTGATCCAAGGGCCAAGGTCACCATGAAATGAAATAGACATATATTTGCAACCAATGATGGTAGAGTTGAAAGAGTTGTGGGAATAGGGTGTTAGTACATATGATGCAGCCTTCTTGCGTGAATTCAAGATGCATGCTACAGTACTTTGGACAAAAAATGATCTTATATCATACGAGAAATTGTCTAGGTGGAGCACAAAAGGTTAAATGGTTCGTCCTGTCTATAACAAAGACACACAGTCTTAGTGGTTAATGAATGGCCAAAAATTATGTTTCATGGAACACCGTCGATATCTACTTCATGATCATAGATTACTTTCAAATAGAGTAATATTTGATGGAAGCATTGAGCCCAGGTCATCACTGTCAGAGTATTTTAATGTTGATATTCTCATGCAATTGGAAGATGTTCAAGACAACAGATTTAGGAAGGATGCAAGATGTCGAAAGAGGAAACGAGAAGCAGTGGAATTGAATTGGACAAAAAAATGTATTTTCTTTGAGTTGCCATACTGGTCTGCATCGCAATCTAGACGTTATTCACATTGAAAAAATATATATGTGAGAATATTTTGGGAAACCTGATGTCAATACAAGGGAAGACAAAATATACAACTAACTCTCGTAAAGATTTGAAGGAGTTGGGGATAAGATCGGGGTTGCATTTGCAAGATACCCGTCAGCCTATATGCCCCTTGAATGCTATACACTTTCAAGTGATGAGAGAAAGAAATTTTGTGATTGGTTCATGACAATCAAATTACCCGATGGTTATGCTTCGAACATGTCAAGATGTGTCCGAACTAATAATTGGAAGATAACTGGTCTCAAAAGTCACGACTGCCATATATTTCTGCAGTAATTGTTGCCAGTTGGTGTGCACAGAAAGCTTGCTTGAGATGTTCGTATAGCTCTCACAGAATTAGGGAAATTTTTCAAGAGTATTTGCTGTAGAACGTTGAAGGTGCATGCTTTATTAAAAATGGAAGCTGACATTGCTATGATATTGTGCAAGTTGGAGAGTTTGTACCCGCCTTCATTGTTTGATGTAATGGTTCATTTTGCTGCGCACCTAGCTCGTGAGGCTTTAGTTGCTAGCCTCATTTAGTATAGATGGATGTATCCTATTGAACGGTTTCTGGGAAAACTTAAGTGATCTGTGGGGAATAAGGCTAGTCTTGAAGGATCGATCGCAGAGTCATACATTGATAATGAGTGGCATACATTTTGTTCAATGTATTTCCATGGTGTTGATACTAGATTTACGAGATCGAATCGAAATTATGAAGGTGGAAAAATGGGAGTTTCGTTAGCATTTACCGTGTTTTTCCAAAAAGTACTTCCCATATGCACACAAGGGGGCTTTGACCTATGTGGGTGATAGTTTGAAAGAGCTCGATGGTATGTCTTGAATAACTGCGAAGAGATTGACCAATATTTGATGTTAGTGATGATCACTTAAATCAATAGTATTTTTAAGTGCATTTATAATAATATAATATAACTAGATACAAATTAATAGTTCACATTAACATGCGCAGTGAACATATAGAACTACTTCGCAAAAATGGTGTAATTGACGTAGAAAAGACGCATGAAGAAGAATTTGCCTCGTGGTTTGAACATACGGTATTACTAAAAAGAACATGCACAATTTCTTTGAACTTCATACCTTGAATGTCACCATATTTATATATGATATTGATATAACTAGAATAATATTATTGATGTAGGTTGTATCGAAATATAGTGAAAATTCAGGTAAAATTTAACCAAAAGTGTATGCTTTGACATGTGGTCCGTCTAAGTGGGCCATCCAATATTTTAAGATGTTAGGTGCGTGGATATAGATTTCACACAGCAGATAGAGAATAATATAGGAAAACTCAAAATTTCGAGGTCGTAGTTGAAAGAAGCTATGGGGATGAAAATATTAAATTTTACAGAATTGTGGAAGATATTATAGCGTTAAAGTATGTGGGGGGATATATGCTATGGTTTTTTAAATGTATTTGGTGCGATGTCTCAAATCCTAGGCTGGGAGTGCGTAAGGATGAATATTTTGTAAGTCCCAATACATCTCGTAAATGGTATGATGACGATCATTTCGTTCTCGCTTGCCAAGCAAATCAAGTTTTTTATTTAGATGATCTGGAATACGGAAATCCATGGTGGGTAGTCGAGAACTTTGCACCAAGAAATGTATATGATTACAATCTAGAGGTAGACGAACCACATGAAGAAGTTGATAGTCTAGACCATGAAGAAGCATATCAAGAAAATGAATCAAGCATAAATCTATTTGTTGATCTAAGCTAATATGACATGGTCCCACTGCACAGAGAAGATGTTCAACCTGAAGTAATTAAAGGTGAAGTATTGGAAGAACATGAATCAACTAAAGTGTCTACTGAGAATGAGAATGACTAGTCCAATAAAACTGATACTAAATGATTTTCAAATAGATATTTGTGTAGGTATAATTCTTATAAGAATCTATAATGTACCTTATTTGAATTATAATTTATTATAATTTCAAACAGATATGCCTCCTAAACATAAAAGAACACGTGAGCCATCTCCATCCCTTTCTAACTCTCTATGTGGTTCACCTGCCAACAATAGTAGGCCAACATTACTAGAACCAGAACCAGAACAAGATATTTTATCACTATATATCTTTAAAATAAAATAATTTAATTAAAATATATACTTTAATTATTGTATATATAGCTGTTGTAAACCAGCGCTGAGTTAGAGGCATTACGAGGGGTGTCTACATAAAGAAAGTATGGAAAGTGGGTAAAATTAAAGTTGATATACACATTGATCACACCGGTGGCTCTGAGGATTCCGCAGCTTGGCTTGCTTCTTACGTTGGTACCATTACTTGTACGTATGCATCGATGACTACATCCTCATGGGCTAAAATTCCCCAAGATGTGAAAGACCAGTTCAAAAATTGTTGCCTAGTTATAAGCTATGTTGTATAACATGTTAATTTAAATAACTTTTTTATTTATACAAATTGTTTATAATTTTTTAAATGACGAGTTTGAACTAAATTTTGGCCAGCGAGAGGATCGACTAATGATTGGGGAACTGATGTCGAATGCATTCCAAAGGTACAAAGGTTGATGCCATGTACACCATCAGAAATTCAGTACTACAATAGAGGCATGTCAAAGTCCATTTCAAGCAATGCCACCAAATGAATAGAAGAAAGTTTGTAATATATTTAAAGATCCTGCTTATAAGGTGATTTCGTTGCTGTCTTTTTTTAATAATATAAGGTAGAAGCAGTAAACATATAGTTATAATATTTTTTTAGCAATGGAGTATGGTGAACAAAGCAAATAGATAAAATTTAACGATACACGATTATGCAGGTCCTCAATCTTTTCATTGCTTTTTAAAAAAAATGGTAAGTTATTATAATCCTCATTAAATATTAACAGATACACTTTTTTTTTTTTATCTAAGTTCTATTATAGATTATTATTTTGTAGCAAGAAGAAAGTCTTACTGACTATGATCTGACCCAATTGTAGGCTAAAGCATATAAAAATTGTGATGGTGTTTAGAGCAATTCTGAGGCAAAGACAAATTATGTAAGTTTAAGTTTCTTTAATTCAATTGTCTAAAGATATTTTTGTTATCTATACTAACTTAAATGTTTTTTTTTTTTAGGAAAAGATGATATCTTTTAAGGAAACTGCTGCGGATCTATCTAATGAATCATCTATCAACAATGCTCAAATCCTTTCTCAAGTTCTTGGATGACGTTCTGGATATTTGAGGGGCTTAGGACGTTTCATGAAGCTATCCTCAATATCATCATCCCAAGAAAAAGAGTTGCTGACCCGATTAGATGAAATAGCAGATTTAGAAGCGAGATTAGAAGAGAGGTTACAATTAAATAACCAAAAAATGTTTAAACAATTCCAAACAATGATGTCCCAAAACTCTATGCCGCCACCACCACCACAATCATAATTCATTTAATTTTTTTTAATTGCCTTTAGTTAGTTTTCGTAAAAATTTGAACAATTGATATATATGATTACAATTTGTGTAATATTGGTACGTTCTTTTTAATTAAATTTTGATTTGTTTGACTAATACCATTCAAATGGTAAATAACCCGTTCGAATGGTGAATTACCATTTATGCATCCATTCGAACAAAAATAGACTCATTCAAACAAAAACAACCCATTCGTACATCCGTTTGAATAATAAAATATTTCTTCAAACAAATTTATTTTGCAAAACCACGTTAGAACAAAAAATTTACTTGAAATGTCTGTTCAAATGGGAAGAATTTATCTTGGAAGAAAAGTCCCTTGGAAAATGTGTTGGTTCGAACGAACAGGATCAAATATGGGTATTAGTTCAAATAAAAATTTCATGTTGTTCAAATAAAAGTTTCAGTTCGAATATAAATTTTTTCATTCGAACTGAATTCTGAGACGAATTTTTTTTTGTCTAAAAAGAAAACCCGTTCGAACAGTTTCGATTGGTTTCGTCCAACTTCATCCCTAAAAGTACTTTTTGGAGACAAAAATTGATTTTAATCTCCGAATACTTTCTGAGACGGTCTTTCAGAGACAAAATAGAGACAAAATTTTTTCATCTCCAAAAACTTCTAAGGACGAAATTTGGATTTTTTGAGACAAAATTTTTTGTTTCCAAAAACCAATTTTCTTGTAGTGTAGCTAGGCCTCCAAGACCTTGCCATATTGCGTTTTTAGGCCTCCAAGACCTTTCAATAAATGGTCGTAATTACATCATCTCCTTAATCGACTAACATCGTATTGGCATCAATATTGGAAAATAGAAAATTATCAGCTTACAATTCCTTTACAATTCTATATGAAATAGAAAATAATTTTGTAAGTCGATATGGTGTAGCTGAATTTGAACACTCAAATATTATATCTTCTAATCCAATTTGCAGCAATCCCCAACCCACCCCTAAAGCATGCATGTTTGTGTTTCAATGATCGTGATTTCTTTCCCATTAGGAAATATCACTACAAAAAAAAGCAAAATTGGCGGCGTTTATATCTGTGGCGTTTGTTTATGCGCCGGTAGATATAAATTGTTACCGGCGCTTAATTTTTCCGCCGGTAAATTATTGAGATTCCCGGCGTTTACATTTTTACGCCGGTAATAATGTATAGGTTTAGCGGCATTTATAACAACGCCGCCAAGAAAACAATTATGCGCCGGGAAATTAGTAGTTTCCCGGCATTTAGATTGTTACGCCGGTAATAATATATATTTTTGGTGGCGTTTACACAAACGTCATATTTTATTAATTATACGCCGTTATATTAACCGTGTTTGCCGGCGTCTTTAATATACCGCCGTTAATAATATATAGCATCAGCGGCGTTTCACAAAACGCCGACAATTAATAAAGTTTACGCCGATAAAGTATTGAGTGTTTTGGTGTTTATTTCGTTTGAACAAATGCCGGCTATTGATTAATTTTACGCTAGTAAATAAGTAGTTTTTCAGCGTTTATATTGTTATGTAGGTAATAACTATATAGCATTGGTGGCATTTACCAAATGCTGAAAATTGATCAATGAAATGCCGGTAATTGAGAAATGCGCCAAAGTATTTATTGTGACGCCGGTAATAATATATAGCGTCAGCGATGAAGGCTATTATAAATTTATTGATAGTAAAATAAATAATAAAAATAATAAAAAAACTTATTTAAATGATACGAAAATACCCACAAAATCTTAGTTTAATTTCTAGGATGCCCTACTTGTAAATGCCATATATCGCATTCCAGTTTTGGAGGGAGGGAGGTTAAATAGAATTAAAGAAGAGAGTTCACGCATCGAGATCTTAATGTGACGCCGTTTAATTTCTTTCCTTTAATATTTAATAAATAATGTATAATACAGTAATGTAAGTATTGTGCATTCATTTTAAAAATTGTGCAAGTGTCGTACAATATTCCTTTTGAAAAAAATAGTCTATTATTAAAAATGTAATCTTTTAATATGGATCTCTTATTTATTCTAATTTTTTAAAAAAGAATGTGGCGTTTGCGAATTTTATGACAAAATATGTTAAACATCATACTAAGATTCACAACTTCCAAAAAGAGTAGTAAAACATACGCATAATCTAGCAGTTATCCTTTTATAATCCATCCTAATTCCAACTTAGCAAAACAGAGCAAACGTCGATATATGGCATAACCATAAATTTAGTCTTAATTAAGGAAAGTTGTAAATACCATTAAACAGAGCAAACGTCGATATATGACAAATACCGTAAATATAGTCTCAAGTATAGTCTAACTTGTAATCCTGACCCTCAATCATTGTCTTCATCTTCCTCTTCCTGTTCTTGATCTTCCTCCTCTTCAGCATTTTCCTCTTCTTCATCTTTCTCTTCCTCTTCATTCTCATTTTGATTTTGTCTTGAAGCCTTAATATAAATTCAAATTAGAGTCCAAAAATTCTAACTGATATCAACTAAACATATGTGGGGTGCTCACCTGTGCATGCACGAATGTGTTTACCAAGTTCCGCAATTCAGTTAATTCGTTCCGCATTTTATCAAACTCTTCCTTCGATATACCATCTTCTTGGTTTGAAGTTGGTAGTGAATGTTGAGAAGTTTGCCTTGTAGGGGTTGGCCCAAACCCCAAACCGCGCACACGTCTAGGCCGTTCTAGGCCCATAACTTTCGAATAAACATCATCTGATTTCCAAGTCACGGTTCCTCCAGATCCCATTTCTATAGGATTTGTGTCTTGTGTTAAAAGTTCCTCCATCTCAACCTGTAATAGACAATTGAAAAAACACATTATTCTCCATCTTATAAATCCATTAAAATTAAAAAGTAATAAATTTGAAAATAAACATACCACTTTCTTTCTCGTTTCATCATTGTAGTGTGTGCCATCCTTTTTCTTATGGGTCTTGACAAACAATTGGGCTCGACTTGGCAATGCCCCAGTTGATTTTTTCTGCTTCCAATCTTTTAGATTAAACACATATATCGAAAACAAAGAACTAACAAATATTCAACAATAAATAAATATTAATTAAATAAATACCACATCATGGGCATATCTTGCTAAACTTTTCGATCCTCCGCTGTGAACAATCACCTGCTTATTACGACACTCATTGTTTTTATTACATTTTGACTACCACATCACAAAGATTATGAGAATTGTGAAAATAACTAGCTGGTTGACTTTATAAATATATAACAAAAATGTGCGCACTGTTACCATATATTCTGGATCAAACCAAAGATTGGCCAACTCTGCCAGTTGCTCTAAGTCCACTATATCGGGACTTGCCCTTGCCACAACTTGTGCTGCAGATGTGTCTTTTTCATTAAGTAACTTTTTCTTCAACTCATGCTTGTAGTCTTTCCATTTCTTCCCCAAGTCCTTTAGTATCCATTTTTTGAATACATCCAATTTGTCATCAGGAACTTTAAACTTGCCCTACAGTCAAAATAAGTTTACAAAAGTGTGTCAGTAGCTTTCTAAAAACAAATTTCAAAATATACCTATTAATTATTAATAATGTTTTAATATGATGTTATAAAAAACCATACATTTATAAGACCCCACGCTTCCTCCTTCACGGTATTAGGCACCGATCTCCAATCTTTGTAAATTATTGGAACCAACTTATTACTTCTCGCTATCAGACCACCAAACCTTACCACCATTGAGTCTTGCTTTTTTATAGGTTGACCAAGAAGATTGAGCTCTATTTCAATGCGCTCCCCTTCTGGAAGATGCCAAATGTCAGGAATCGAGTGCAATGGTCTCTTTACTCGATCGCCATTACTATCTGCAAAAATGGATTTAGTTACATTGTTAGTATTTTGTAAATCTTCATTCATAGTTAAATAAATAATAAGTAAGAAAAACAGAAACATACCTACGACGACGACAAAGCGATCTCTAATGTCGGAACACGAGTCGACATTTTCTGCTTCTGAACTAGGTGCTATTGGTAAAGATGTGCATGGCTCGGTCTCTCTGCTCATCTCCATATGTGTGGATAGTTGTCCTCCCATTTGGTTAGATGGAGAAGGTTGGGTCTCTTGCTGTGAAGATAATGATGGTTGTGAAGGACAATCTATAGAAGGTGATGACTCTACCATCCTATTAACGGAAAGAGGTGGCCCATCGACAGAGGGTAATGAATGGGCCGCCCTATCAGATTGTGTCTCATTATGGACATCTTGTAGTCTTGTAGATTGTCTTCGCAAGTGTGGTATGGTAGTCTTTGCCTTCTTTTTTGGACCCATTGTACCTATAAACAAAAAAAAATAATAATAAAAAAAATTGCATATATGAAAATCAATAGAAATAATAATATTTTGAGCATGAAATGAGATAGATTTATGTGATAAGAGATATCATATTCCTAACAAAAAAAATTAAAGAGAGGGTAGTCACATGTCCATTAGTGACCCCCGCCCGAATTTATTAATAAACCCTCACTTGTGGCGGAGGAATACTGTAATAACAATCAAAGTTCTTGGATTTTACAAAAATATAGAACAAAATTAAAAAACCCAAGTACCAACAAAATGATATAGCAAAAACAGTACCACTAAACAAGCCTATATAAAAGAAAATTGATGTAAACAAGCCTATAGAAATATAAACGAAACCTCAACACTATTAGCGAGTTTCAATTGTCATTCCATCTATGTCATTTCGCGTCCACACAACATCGTCAATACCAAGTTCAATAGCTTCATCGTTGGAAGTGTTAATACAATATTCATTGACGAAATATTCATCCTCATCATCGTCAGTCACTTCCTCTTCACCAGTGTCATACACGTCTCTTGGTTTTGTCTTAACGACGACGACCCAATTTTGGCATCTTTCATCTGCCACATAAAATACTTGAGATACTTGAGAAGATAAAACAAACGGATCATTAGTTATCCGACTACCAATGTGTACTAGATGAGAAAAATTTATAATAGTAAAGCCAAACTCGTCCTCCTTGAAACCTCTACCCTGAGTAACGTCTGCCCAATCACATTTGAATAACACATATCAGGACCCATCATAATACATAACCTCAATTATGCGTGTTAATTGGCCATACCAAGCAGGGCCATCTTGATCAGTACACTCACTAACACCACAATTTTGAGTTTTCTTCCCATTTTCGTGATTCCTAGTGCGATATTTTATGCCATTGATGACAATTCGTTTAAATTCTTTGGCAACTCGCATGGGTCCTTTAGAATGCATTACAACTTTTTGGCCCAATTTGCTTCTTCCATTGTCATCCATTTTCATTACCTGAAAGGTTGGATTATTAGCATTGATTAAAATGATAAAAACTAGCTACAGAGGCATAATAAATTAATATTGTGATACAATATTGAATGGTGTCTAATCCATACATAGTCTTGGAACCAATTACAAAATTGGTCTTCGTGCCTCTTCTGTAGTTCATCATTCGATAAATGATTCCCATCAACTGTATGCCTCATTATTTCCAAGTGCATCCTATTATATGTTTCATATAGGAAATGTCTGTTACAATTTCACAAATATAAATTAAATATAATTTAATTCATAGGTATCAAGCATTGCAACTCACATGCGGAATGGAGTGAAATCATCAGAGTTGAAGAGAATATAGCGATGTGCTTGGGTCCACGACATAAAATCAAGGCGAACGTCAACAACTTTCCCTTTAGAATCATCCGGGTTTCTAGATGGTCTATTGAAAACTGTTAGAGCGGATTCTAAATAACGAGAACAAAATGTCAATAATTCCTCCAGCAAATATCCTTCAGCAATGGAACCTTCTGGCGCAGCTTTGTTATGCACATGAAACTTAAGTCGGTGAAGGTACCTACCACATAAATCATTAGATTACTTTTATTATTTTTTAAAAAATATGTTCTTACTTTAATGGACGCACATGACTTTTAGTACAATAACTAAAGCATACCTTTCAACGGGATACATCCATCGATAATGAACGGGTCCTCCAAGCTTACATTCTGCAACTAAATGTATAGTCAAGTGAACCATAACCGTGAAAAATGATGGCGAAAATATCATTTCTAATTGGCACAATATGTAAGGTATTCTAGATTCCAATCGGTCCAAATCTTCAAGCCGCAACATTTTGGAACAAACTCCCCTGAAGAATCCAGATAGCTCGATTAATGGTTCTATTACCTTCTTAGGTAATGATCCACGTAATGCAATTGGCAGGAGCTGTTGCATCAGTATATGGCAATCATGACTCTTCATGCCCACTATAGTACGGTGTTGAAGCTTGACACAACGTGAAACATTTGAAGAATAACCATCTGGTACTTTTACATTTTGTATAACCTTTAACAAGTCTTCTTTTTCTTTGTTACTCATTGTGAAAATAGCAGGAGGCAAATATGTCTTGTTTGCATCTGTTATAATCAGATGAAGTTGTGGTCTCAAACCCATCTCTTGTAAGTCAAGGCGTGCCTTTATGCCATCTTTTGATTTTGTATCAATATTTAATAGTGTGCCAACAATATTATCCACCACATTTTCTTCAATGTGCATCACATCAAGATTATGACGCAATAAATTATCTTTCCAGTATGGTAAACTAAAGAAAATACTACATTTCTTCCATGAGTGTTCCTTAACACTAGTCGACCCCACAACTCTTTTTCTTTTATGATCTGTTCTATCATTACAATTTAAATCATCTAATTGTTCCAAGATTTCATCAGGTGTTGGCATAGTAGGTGAAGGATCAATTTCTCGTGTACCATCAAATGTTTTTGCCATCATTCTCCACCTATGATTACTTGGCAAGAATCGTCTATGCCCCATATAGGAAAACTTTTTTCCATGTTTCAACCATCTAGATCGTGTGTTACCCATACAAATAGGACATGCTAAACGACCTTTCATACTCCACCCAGACAAATCACCATACGCAGGAAAATCACTTATCGTCCACATTAAAACTACGCACATTGTAAAGATCTCTCTAGAGCAAATATCATAGGTTGGTGCTCCAACCTCCCATAATTCCTTTAATTCTGATATTAGAGGCTCTAAGTATACATCTATATTCATTGAAGGTGATGATGGTCCCGGTATAATCAACGATAGCATGAAACTTGATCGTTTCATGCACATCCAAGGAGGTAAATTGTAAGGTACCAACATAACCAGCCAAGTACTATAAGAAATGCTCATGTTCCCAAAAGGATTAAAGCCATCTGCAGATAAACCAAGCCTAACATTGCGGGGGTCAGAGGCAAAATCATCATGTTGTGTATCAAACGTCTTCCAGGCCATGCCATCTACTGGATGCCTTAATACCCCATCATTTGTACGGCCCACAGCATGCCATTTCATTTGTGAAGAAGTCTTCGATGACATAAAAAGCATTTGCAACCTTGTTTTTAACGGAAACCACCTTAATATTTTCGCTGGACTTCTTTTACCTTTTTTAGACATATCATTCATAGACTCTTTTTGCTTCCACTTTGACGCTCCGCATACCACGCATGTTTCCAAATTCTCATTTTCCTTCCAAAATAACATACAACCATTGGGACATACTAATATCTTCTCGTATCCAAGTCCTAACTCATTCATATACTTCTTCGCCTCATATGCATTTTTAGGCAATGATGCTCCTGGTGGGAGCAACTCATTCACAAATTCAAGCAATTCTGTGAATATGCTATTACTCAATCCACCCAAACACTTCATATTCCAGAGACGTACGATAGCACTAAACTTAGTATGTTTTGTGCACCCTTCATATAATGGCTCATCAGCATCTTTCAACATATTGTAAAATTTATTAACTCTTTCACTAGAACCTTGTGCAAATTTGATTTGTAAAATATATCCGAAAGTGTTAATTTAATAAACACGATGTGATCAGCTATAGTTTTAGAGATTAAAAAACCTCCTTCGTTTAGATGTTTTTTTCCCTTTAATTAAACTTATATTATATCCACCTTTCAATAATTTTCAATTTCGGGGGAACATAAAAAAGATTAATTTATAAGTAGCTTTCCAATTTGAGTAATGTAATGCCCCGAAAGAAATTCAACTAAAAGAATTTCTTTAATTTGGATAATTGGTTATTCCATGAAAACTTAAGAAAAATTCATGGATTAAAACTAGTTAGGATTTTAGTTCGGAAGCATAGTTGAGTTATGATCCGTAAAGAGACCATATTACTATTTGGATTTTCTTATGGTACTTAGGATCATAATTAGAAAAAAAGAATTGCACCATTTGATTCGTTAGAATGTTTAGAATTTTTTTGCTGCAATAGTAATTTTTGTGATTTCCGAATGCCAATTGGGGAACATGTGGCATCCAGTGTGCCACATCATCAACTAGTTGTCACCATGCCATGTAGGATGCCTAAGTTGGCCTGAAATCACTAGAAAATCTCACTTTAGACATGACACTATCACTACCTTCCATTTAGACTTCATTTACATATGTCAAGTTTAGTACATAAGTGTAAGAAGGTGTAGTGTACAATAAGGCAAGGCCATGCTTTCTTACAAAGCCCTACACCTTTTTCAAGCACCCTACCCTACCCCTTGTACCCCCTCCCATCTCATGTGCCTTTGTTTACCCCGTCCACCCTCACTCATCCTCACTTGCACAATTTTCACCACTTCACCGAGTGTGTAAGTTGGGAGAGTAGTTGGGAGCAAGTTTCTCTCCTCCAAGTGCAATCTCAATGAGCCTATTTTCTTCTTCTATTTCTCCTCATTTGGTACTCAAGCTTAGAGCATGATGGCTTATGTGCAAATATCGCTTCTTGAGAAAAATGATTTCACTTTTGGTGAAGTTAGAATATGCTCAATTCGGCTTGCATGAATTTTGTTTCAATTTGGAGTTGCAACTTGAAGTGTCATGTTGCCCTAGGAGTTGCTTGGTAAATTTGGTTTGATAAGTTAAGAACATGATTTTGGTACTAAGATTTATGATCCTTGTTTATTTGAATTTTGAGTTGCTAATGTTGAGTTTTGTGACTTGTATGGTGAACCGAGTCTCATTTTGGGCTTGTAAATTGAGGGTATTGCTCAAATGTGTGGGATTGCGAGTGTTGAAAGCTAATAAGTAGCAAATTGATTGATGCCTATCTTGGTCGAACTTTGGCTTATGTATATGACTTTCTCACATGTGTATTCTGGGATTTATGTGAAGATTATTTTCAGATTTGTATATGAAAACCTTGCCCATTGTGATGCCCCCAACTCCTATGTACAGACACAAGGAAATCAAGGCATCGAGATGATAACAACACCGGTCACACACCCCATCGACAAGTGCTAAGTGTGCACACATGCAACATGTGTAAGACAAAAGACGCAGTGGATAAGTTAAAGTCAATTAACTAAGTACCAGAATTGTTAAATACAAGCGTTTCAAAAACTATTACAGTTATCTAAATAAAAATATAATAAAGCCAAAATACAATAACCAAAAGTGGGAAATAAATTCCGATACACTAGAAAGTGATCCCAGATCACTTTTCCAGTGGAGCCGCATCCTCAGGCTTTGCATCTTTATTTGCATCAAAATCTACAGTAACAAAAAAGGTACCACAGGTAAGCAATAGACCAAACAGCCCAAGAGATATAAATACATTCATTGAACCAACAAAATGTGTGCATATGATGAAATATGCATGAAACCCAAAAATCATCCTTTACCAAAAATAATTATTTCAAACACAAGCCAAAATCTCATTTTGGCCCAAAAACCAAATCCATTAAATAACATCCACCATTTTTCCAAAAAATAGTTTGGTATAAAAATCCATCATTTTCACAGAAAATGGTTTACATAAATTCATTTATCGAAACTTGCCATTTTCCCAGAAAATGGCTCATTATCCATTTTTACCATATGTACCGATCTCCCCTAGGGACCATCAGCACACCCTGACTCCTTTTGTTACACCACGGCTAACGACCCTGTGTGTGACTTCATAACGAGCAATGTCCAGTTTCGCTCCTATTGTAACGAGCAATGACCATCAGCATCTTCTAGTCCCCACTAGTAGAGGGGCCATGGAGTCGGCACGAGAGCGTTACACTCCTGTCTGATCCCATTGTTGCCCAGCGACAACCTAGGGGATGTCACTCAGTATATTCCGCTCCCGAGTGACCAAAAGAGCTCCACCAAAATAATATCACATCTCAGCTTGGGGTCATGATACACACAGCCCAAAACCATTTCTCACATAAAAACCCAGTTTTCATTCATGCTCATGAACATGCATGCAATTATGCAGTGTATAACATGAACCCAAGCAAGACATGAAAATACCAAGTGCAATCCAACCTCACAAACAACTTCATCCTCCAATCCAACCAACCCCCGGACTCATCGGACTCAACGTCCGGCAAAACCAACCAGATCACAAAAAATTATTTGTACAAAATATATTTAAATCTCAAAAAGGTATTTGGAAAATTATTTATAGTGCTAAAAGACAATTTTGAAAGATGAAGTGCACGAACACCAGATTTAACATCAAAAGCGAACCTGAAAATAAAATCACAAAAAATCACGTTTTTTGGGATAGAAAATGGATTTTGAAAACAAGTAATTTTGAAGGGAATTTTCAAGAAAAAAGGGGCTGATTTATAAAATAAAAACCAGAAAATAAAGGCTTGACAATGGCATGCACAACAAGAGAGAAAATAACCAAGCAAAATAAAACTAGAAGCTCACAGTTTGGGGTCAAAACAAGGCAACGGTCAAACCAAAACAAATAGGAATGCAAGGGGATTTCACAAGTTTGAACATAAAATAACCAAGGGAGAAATTAAGGGAGAGAAATGGCATGGAGGCTCATGACTTTGGGAGAGAAAACAGGGCACAAAAAGGGCCAAAATTGAGCAAGGAATGAGGGGAAAATGGTGGTGGCGCGATCGACGGTGGAAGAAGTCACAATGAGGCTATGGGGTGAGGCTAGGTTGGCTGCAGAGGACGGCGTTGCAATTCGAAAGAAAGGAGATGAAAGCTATGGCATAATGGAAGAAGAAGTAGAAAATTTCCAATGAAAGAGAAGAAAAGGTCAGCACAGCAGAGGGAAAGAGGTGAAATAATGCCTTAAGGGCTGAAGCCAAAATGCATAGCATAGAGACAAAGAGAGGGTTGGCTGGAATGAAAAAGGGGTTGGGCTTCATAGGGCTAGACGGGCTGGGCCCACAACATAATTCAAAACCCAGTAAAAATAAGCCCACCTGCACTAAAAAAAAAAACAAATTTGGCAGTGTTTACATCCGCGGCATTTGTTTATACGCCGGTAGTTATATAAATTTACCGGCGCTTAATGTTTCTGCTTGTAAATTTTTGAGATTCCCAGAATTTAAATTTTTACGCCAATAATAATATATAGGTTTAGCGGCATTTATAATAACGCCGCGAAAATAGCAATTATGCACCGGAAAATTATTAGTTTCCGGGCATTTAGATTGTTACACCGGTGGTAATATATGTTGTGGTGGCGTTAAACAAACGCCAATACATTATTAATTATACTCCGTTATATTAATCATGTTTGCTGGCTTTTTTAATCTACCACCAGTAATAATATATAGCATCAGCGGCATTTCAGAAAATGCCGACAACTGATAGAGTTTATGCCGATAAAGTATTGAGTTTTTTGGCATTTATATCGTTTGAACAAATGCCAGCCATTGATTAACTTTATGCTGGTAAATAAGTAGTTTTCCAGTGTTTATATTGTTACACAGGTAATAATTATATAGCATTGGCGGCGTTTACCAAATCCTGAAAATTGATCAATGAAATGCCAGTAATTGATAAATGCGCTAAAGTATTTATTCTGACGCCGGTAATAATATATAGTGCCAACGATGAAGGCTATTATAAATTTATTGATAGTAAAATAAATAATAAAAAAACTTATTCAAATGACACGAAAATACCTACAAAATCTTAGTTGAATTTCTAGGATGCCCTACCTGTAAATGCCATATATTGCATTCCAGCTCTAGAGAGAGGGAGGTTAAATAGAACTAAAGAAGAGAGTTCGTGCATCGAGATCTTAATGTGACACCGTTTAATTTCTTTCCTTTAATATTTATCCTTTAATATTTAATATGTAATGTACAATATAGTAATGTAAGTATTGTGCATTCCTTTTAAAAATTATTCAAGTGTCGTACAATATTCCTTTTGAAAAAAAAATAGTGTATTATTAAAAATTTAATCTTTTAATATGGATCTCATATTTATTCTTTTTTAAAAAAGAATGTGGTGTTTGCAAACTTTATGACAAAATATGTTAAACATCACACTAAGATTCACAACTTCCAAAAAGAGTAGTAAAACATATGCATAATCCAACACTTATCCTTTTATAATCCGTCCTAATTCCAACTTAGCAAAACAGAGCAAAGGTCAATATATGGCATAACCATAAATTTAGTCTTAATTAAGGAAAGTTGCAAATACCATTAAACAGAGCAAACGTCGATATATGACAAATACCATAAATATAGTCTCAATTAATATAGTCTTCCTCCTCTTCAGCATTTTCCTCTTCTTCATCTTTCTCTTCCTCTTCATTCTCATTTTGATTTTGTCCTGAAGCCTGAATATAACTTCAAATTAGGGTCCAAAAATTCCAAAATAGGGTTGACTGATATCAACTAAACATATGTGGGGTGCTCACCTGTGCATGCACGAATGTGTTTACTAAGTTCCGCAATTTGGTTAATTCGTTCCATATTTTATCCAACTCTTCCTTTGATATACCATCTTCTTGGTTTGAAGTTGGTAGTGAATGTTGACAAGTTTGCCTTGTAGGAGTTGGCCCAAACCCCAAACCGCACACACGTCCAGGCCGTTCTAGGCCCACAACTTTTGAATAAATATCATCTGATTTCCAATTCATGGTTCCTTCAGACCCCATTTCTATAGGATTTGTGTCCTGTGTTAAAAGTTTCTCCATCTCAACCTGTAATAGACAATAAAAAATACACATTATTCTCCATCTTATAAATCCATTAAAATTAAAAAGTAATAAATTTGAAAATAAACATACCACTTTCTTTCTTGTTTCATCATTGTAGTGTATACCATCCTTTTTTTTATGGGTCTTGACAAAAAACTGGTCTCGATTTGGCAATGCCCTAATTAATTCTTTTTGCTTCCAATATTTTGGATTAAACACATATATCGAAAACAAAGAACTAACAAATATTCAACAATAAATAAATATTAATTAAATAAATACCACATCATGGGCATATCTTGCTAAACTTTTCGATCCTCCGCTGTGAACAATCACCTGCGTCTTACGACACTCCTTGTTTTTATTACATTTTGACTACAACATCACAAAGATTATGAGAATTATGAAACTAACTAGTTGGTTGACTTCATAAATCTATAACAAAAATGTGTGCATTGTTACCATATATTCTGGATCGAACCAAAGATTGGCCAACTCTGTCAGTTGCTCTAAGTCCACCATATCGGGACTTGCCCTTGCCACAATTTGTGCTACAAAGGTGTCTTTTTCATTAAGTAACTTTTTCTTTAACTCATGCTTGTAGTCTTTCCATTTCTTCCCCAAGTCCTTTAGTATCCATTTTTTGAATACATCCAATTTGTCATCAGGAACTTTAAACATGCCCTACAGTCAAAATAACTTTACACAAGTGTGTGAGTATACCGACCTCCACTTGTATTTTAATATGATATTTTAAAAAAAATTCAAAATATACCTATTAATTATTAATAATATTTTAATATGATTTTATAAAAAATCATACATTTATAAGACCTCACGCTTCCTCCTTTACGGTATTAGGTACCTGTGATGACCCGCTTTTGAGTGTATTTTCGCTGAAATGGTTGTTTTTATTTTAATTAATATATTAGTTATTTATTTTAAATTATTGCGTTTTAAAATTGTTTTTTTTATTTTATTTAATTGATGTTGTATTTTATTTCTTTTAGTTGTTTTGTGGTTTTAATCTCGTTTCGGCGGTTTATTTTGTTTTCCGGAATGAGGATTAGACCTCATTTTTTTTCCCTACACCTCTTTTCCTTTTTCCTTTTCTTTTTCCTTTTCCTCTTTTTTCCTTCTTTCTTTTTCCTTTATTTTTCTTTTTTTTCTTTTTTTTCTTTTTTTTTCCCTCTCTCTCCCCGCGTCGACCCCCCCGGTCTCTCTCTCTCTTCTCTCTCCCTCACGCCGAAAATCTTCAACCCGTCGAATCGCCGCCGTCCGGCCATCGTGCGGCTCACCGTCGGCACCGTTCGACTCCCCTCCCTCCGGCGCACCTTCCCACCAAAACTCACCCCCATCCGGCCGGCCGTTTGGCCGGAAAACCTCTTTAAAGCCCGCACGGCTTTTGCTCCGATCCACCGCCGTCGCTCCACCTCCTGCCACCATTTCTTCACCACTTCATCACCGGTCCCTTGTCGTCCTAACCCACCTATTTTCGGCCACCAACGACCACCGGAACAGCTCCTACGAGCTAGCTTTCCTTTTTGGGAAATCCGGCCTCTTTCCGGCGTTTTCGCCGCCACCCACGGCCAACCACCACTTCCAATAGCTTCACAATCATCCCTAGACCATTCCCTATCAATTCCAAGCCCTAGTTTGTCCCCGTTCAAAAGTGGGTTTTTCACAACCCATGGCCACAGTGAATTTTCACTGTGACATTGCTTTTTCTCCGCCGTTTGCAACGCCGCGTGTTTTCTAAAATTGCCATATAGCGCTGTAAGTATTTTCCAAACCCTATTTTCAGATTTAAATATATATTGCTCATTCAATTTATTTTATCTGTTGGTTGGCTGATTCCGGACTGAGTCCGAGGAGTTCGGGGGTCGGATGGATGGAGGACGGAGTTGCCTATTTATTTGATTTATGTTGTTGGATTATTTTATTATGCATTGTTATGGCATTGCATGGTGCATGCACGTGTGTTTGTGAAATAGTGTGAAAAGCCTGTGTATTGGCGTAAGTGGTCTTACTAGTGCGTGTGTATCACGACCCCAAGCCGGGATGAGGTATTATCTCGGTGGAGCTCCTCTGGTCACTCGGGAGTGGAATAAACTGAGTGATGTCCCCTGGGTTGTCGCAGGGCGATGACAGGAGCGGGGGCTAGGGGTTGATTGGCTACGAACGCGCCGGGCGCGGAACCGGGCATCGCTCTATGCACTGACTCCGTGGCCCTTCGCTGGTGAGGGCTAGAGGATGCTTGGCTACGAACACGCGGGGCGTGGAACTGGGCATCGCTCGTTAGGTGTCACATACGTAGTGGTACTCTGCGGTGTGGCACTGGAGCCAGGGTGTGCGGATGACCCCTAGGGGAGGTCATGGTGCATACGGATAATATGGATTCTGGTTTGAGTCGGATAAAGGCCAAATGTGACTTTTGGCGTGTTTTTCGGAAAGGATGTGTTTTTGGGCCAAATGGGATTTTTGGCGTGTGTGGAAAAATCGTGTTTTGTGGGCTTCGTGCATTGGGCATGTTTCATGCATATTGTTTGAGTCCTATGTGTTTTTATCTGGTAGTGTTTGGGTTTTACTTACCTGCAGTACCATTTTTGGTTCCGTAGCTTTTGGTACAGAGTTCGAGGATGAGGAGGAGGAGGCTGAGCCCGAGGATGCGGCTCCGCCGGGTTGCTGAAGTTATGCTTTGTATTTGATATTTTATTATATGCGTGTTTTGTAATATTTTATTTATGTACGTTTTGGAATAGCTTTGTATTAAACAAGAAAAATTCTGATACTTAATTATTGACTTGCTTATCCGCTGCGTGTTTCTTTGTGCACATATGTTGCCTTTGCACACACTTGGCACACGTCGTTAGGGTGGTGACCCGTGATGTCATCATCCGGACGTCTCGATTTTCCCGTGTCCGTGCGTGGGGATTTGGGGGCGTCACAGTACCAACCTCCATCTTTGTAAATTATTGGAACCAACTTATTACTTCTCGCTATCAGACCACCAAACCTTACCACCTTTGAGTCTGGCTTTTTTATAGGTTGACCAAGAATATTGAGCTCCATTTCAATGCGCTCCCCTTCTGGAAGATGTCAAATGTCAGGAATCAAGTGCAATGGTCTCTTTACTCGATCGCAATTACTATCTGCAAAAATGGATTTAGTTACATTGTTAGTGTTTTGTAAATCTTCATTCATAGTTAAATAAATAATAAGTAAGAAAAACATAAACATACCTACGATGACAACAAAGCGATCTCTAATGTCGGAACATGAGTTGACATTTTCTACTTCTGAACTAGGTGCTATTGGTACAGATGTGCATGGCTCAGTCTCTCTGCTCATCTCCATATGTGTGGATAGTTGTCCTCCCATTTGGCTAGATGTAGAAGGTTGGGTCTCTTACTGTAAAGATAATGATGGCTGTGAATGACAATCTATAGAAGGTGATGACTCCACCATCCTATTAACGGAAAGGGGTGACCCATCGACAGAAGGTAATGAATGCGCCGCCCTATCAGATTGTATCTCTCTATGGACACCCTGTAGTCTTGTAGATTGTCTTCGCAAGTGTGGTATGGTAGTCTTTGTCTTCTTTTTTGTACCCATTGTACCTATACAAAAAAAAAAAAAAATTGCATATATGCAAATCAATAGAAATAATAATATTTTGAGCATGATATGAGATAGATTTATGTGATAAGAGATATCATATTTAAAAAAAAAAAAAAAATTAATTAGAGGGTAGTCACATGTCCATTAGTGACTCCGCCTGGATTTATTAATAAATCCTCACTTGTGGCGGAGGAATACCGTAGTAACAATCAAAGTACTTGGATTTTACAAAAATATGGAACAAAATTAAAGAACCCAAGTACCAACAAAATGATATAGTAAAAACAATACCACTAAACAAGCCTATATAAAAGAAAATTGATGTAAACAAACCTATAGATAAACGAAACCTCAACACTATTAGCGAGTTTCAATTGTCATTCCATCTATGTCATTTAGCGTCCACACAACATCATCAATACCAAGTACTTCATCGTTGGAAGTGTTAATACAATATTCATTGACTAAATATTCATCCTCATCGTCGTCAGTCACTTCCTCTTCACCAGTGTCATACACGTCTCTTGGTTTTGTCTTAACGACGACGACCCAATTTGGACATCTTTCATTTGCTACATAAAATACTTGAGATACTTGAGGAGATAAAACAAACGGATCATCAGTTATCCGACTACCAGTGTGTACTAGATGAGAAACATTTACAATAGTAAAGCCAAACTTGTCCTCCTTGAAACCTCTACCCCGAGCAACATCTTCCCAATCACATTTGAATAACACATATTGGGACCCATCATAATACATAACCTCAATTATGCGTGTTAATTGGCCATACCAAACAAGGCCATCTTGATCAGTACACACACTAACACCACAATTCTGAGTTTTCTTCCCATTTGATAGCTCAGAGTAAAACCACTTCAGTTAACCAAATGAACATATTTAAATATTTAAATACTAACACAATGAATATGCACAAAAAAGGGAAAAGAGCAAGATGTAATGGAAGAAAAAAAAAGTCAAATGATCTTACTTGCTTCGAAAGCTATAATTTTGTTGAAAATGGAGACCACTGCAACAGTATGGAAAGATTAGACATAAAATGCTCTTTAGCACATAGTATTTCTTGAGTGCTAGTTGATGTATTAAACTTGTAGTCCACCTGCAACAGCAACAATGGTGGGTACTAGAGTAAGAGAAGCGTCAACAGAAAGGGGATAACAAAACATGCAGCACCATAACAGTCCACAGAATCATAAAACAAAATAATGTTATATAAGTAACAACTATTTCATTAAAAAACACTAATCTCATCTAATTATTACAACTTCTCCAAATTCCCACGCAAAATACAATAAAGAATTTAACTTTTTCAAATCTCAAAATAAAAATAATATTCTAACAATATTTTATTCAATTTTCATCTCATTTAATCTCAACTCACTATCTAAACTTCCCCTAAATAAGCCCACTAACACCTATGGATGTTGTCCAGAGGCAATAGTGTTGAAAAAGAAACTCTTGAGCTCCTCTATCATTCATTCTCGTCCACTGGCAGCCAGAGAGGACAAGAGAGGTGTGGGTTCGAATGAAAATGAAAGCTGCTTGAATTTCAGAGTGGGATTAGCCAAGAAAACAAAAACAAGGAGAAACTACCAAAGCAGAAGGAATCAGCAAAGGAACAAAAAAATTTAAAGTGGATTATTGTTTTTATACAAACCAATTATGCTATTTGGGCAAACATGAGACCACACAATAATCACTGTTGTATAACAGACCAACCATGCTATTTGGGCAAACACAGAATCTAGATTTCGAAGGAATACACAGACCAAACAATATTGTGAAGCTTACCTACATTTCGAAGGAAGGGAGACTTGGAGAGGCAATCTAGGGCAAACACACAAATGCCGATTTCCTCTACCAAATCAGCATACCTCAAATCGCGATTTCCTCACCCCATTGTCATTCCTTCTTGATCTCAGATGTCGATTTCCTCTTAAATCGAGAGAGAAGTGCATTCAGCAAGGGAGAAAGTGGGAGAAAGTGAAGGGAGTTTGGGGGAGAAAGTGAAGGTCATTTAGGGGAGAAAGGGAGTTTGGGGGAGAAAGGGAATTTGGGAGATTGCAGTGTGTTAAGCTGTGAGAGGGAAATTTAAATTTCCTGAAAATTTGAGGCAATGGAGGCGCCATTCATTAGCTTTTGTTTTGACAATATTTTGAAGGAAATGTACTATATTAAGTTTTAGTTTTGACTAGCTTGCTCAGTACTCTTTAATCCAAATATTATATATTATATATAATAATATTTTATTATATATAAGATAATGTTATTATAACTTTATGTTAATATGTAAATATATAATAATGTTATTATAATTTTAGATATGAATATTTATTTGATCATATGCTTTAAATATAATATATATATATTAATAACATTTTATCGCTTAATAAATTTTCAATATATTTATTTTGATAATTATATCGGTAAATTAGTAATACTAATATACATTAGTAAATAATGTATATTAATTACAATTTATACTTTATGGTCTTATACTAACATTCTTATATTACTATTAATAATATACTTCAAATCTATATATTTAAATTATTATATAAATCACTATAGTATTAGTTACACTAATACTATATCATTTATGATAGTACTATTAACTATAGTGACATAGTAATATTAATATTATTAATGATATGAACATACTATCAACACCAACTTTACAACATCGTACTATATTGTCAATCAAATTATGGCCACCTAGCTAGAGTACAAGGCTAACGCTTGTAGATTGAATGATCAAGAAATTGCTTAAGATCTTCGACAGTAAATATATAGAACTTGACCACTAAATCTTAAATAAACTCTTAAATCCTAGTTTTAAATAATAGAATGTAGTTAGATTAATGCAAAAATAGACATTGAAATAAGACGGATATATACAACTTGACCACTAAACCGTAAAATAACTTTAGTTTCAAGTTATAATGTATGAAATGTAATTCATTCAAATTTACTAGAACCATTTATTTGTCCAAAACTAAATTAAGCTAGTCTTTTATCAAGAAATAAACCCTTAAAATAAAGCGCACTAAGCTCTACTTATAGAAAATAGAGAAGATTCTTAAATTTTCTCTAAGTACAAATTTATTAAAATGTAAACCTAACTTTTAAATTTGAAGCCTCTAGACCTGGCAAAGTGGCATTGTAGGTTGGCGTGAGGCTGTCAAATGTTACTTCTATTTTCTTCCTTGCAAACACACCGTCTCTCTTCCCTCAGCTTTGGCTTCTAGCAAACTCTCTTCTCCTTTTTTTCATTTATTCCCACGTAGCCTTCCTCTCTAGCAGTAGTACTTGTGTTTGATTATTCTTCTTCTTTTCTTTTTTTTTTTTTTTTGTCTTTTTTCCTTGTTGCATTAATAGCAGTAATTATATTAATATTTTAGTTAAATGGTATTTGCAACTTTCCTTAATTGAGATAATTTTTATAGTTATGCCATATATGGACTCATCATATTTTATTTATGGTTAATTTCTTAGTTTCGTTTTTTGAGTAAGAGAGGTGGTGGCAATGACACATTATGATTTTTTTCCTTTTTTTTTTTGTTTTTTTTGCAAGAACTTAAGTATTTTTTTATTTGTATAATTTAAATAAGTTTTTTTTATTCTTTTTAATATTTCTTTAAGTACCAATAAATTTATAATAGTCTTGCATCTTTGAGGTATATATTATTACCAGCATAACAATATAAATGCTGATACACTTCTAAATTATTGGCATATAATTGATCAATTTTTGGCATTTTATTAAATGTTGCCAAAGCTATATATTATCACTGGCGTAACAATATAAATGCCAGCAAATTACTAATTTACTGGCATAGATTTAGCTCAATTATTGGCGTTCTTTTAAACGCCACCAAAACTATATATTATTACTGGTGTAACCAATAAATGCTAGCAAACTACAAATTTATCGGCATATAATTAATAAATTATCGGCATTTTTTTTAAACGCCGCCACATCTATATATTATTACCGGCGTAACAATATAAATACCGGCAAACTACTAATTTACTGGCATATAATTGATCAATTGTTGGTATTTTTTTAAACGTTGCCAAAGTTATATATTATTACCAGCGTAACGATATAAGTGCCGGAAAACTCAATAATTTACCAGCATACAAAATAAGCACTGGCAAATAATATATTTTTACTGGCACATAGACAAATGCCGATAATATAAATGCAAGTAATTTTTTTTTTTTTTTTGTAGTGTGTTGATGAAGAAAGTGTTTGAGACTTTGTATAGCAGTTGCATCATTTCTAGTTATCACTATGTCATCTACATAGATAAGCACCATAGTTGTAGAGGAGCATTTAGTCTTCACAAATAAATAATAATCTGCATGTGATTGAACAAAGCCAGCCCTTTTGATAGCATGAGGGAATTTTGAAAACCAATTTCGAGGAGCTTGTTTAAGCCCCATAAAGGGACTTATGCAATCAACATACAAGTTTCTCCCCCTCTCGACAAAGACTAGGAAGTGGAATCATGTACACCTCTTCCTTTAAATCACCATGAAGGAAGGCATTGGTCACATTCATTTGATACAATGGCCAATTTCTTGTAGCAGCAACAACAAGAACACAATGAACAGTAGTTAATTTGGCAACAGGAGAAAATGTTTTAGTGTAATGCAATCCTTCTTGTTGAGAAAATCTTTTAGCATCTAATCGAGTTTTGTAGCATTCAATTGTGCCATTGGAATTATATTTGATATGATAGACCCATTTGCTGCCAATGGGGTGATGACCAGCAGGCAAGGAAACCAAAGACCAAGTCTTTTGGGTAGTGAGAGAATCAAGTTCTCGTTGCATTTCTTCTTGCCATTTGGGATCTAAGGCAGCTTTGGTATAGGAGGTGGGTTCTAGGACACTTGAAATGGTATCAACAAAATTTTTATGAGCAAAAGACAAAGTATCATAGGAAATAGAGGTACTTAAATGATACTGAGTACCTGACTTAGTCAAAGATGCCTGTTTTGAAGCTACAGTTGATGGCATTGTGCTAACTTGTCCACAATGAAAATCTTGAAGGAGAATGGAGGGTTGTCTGACACATTCACTTCTACGAAGGGGAGGTGCAGTAAGGAATATAGGGGAAGAAGGAGTAGAGCTGGATGATGTAGGAGTGGTCTCGGATGATGAAGAAATAGGAGGAGGGGCAAGTGGAGGTGAATCAATGATAAATTTAGAGATCTCATGTTGGGAAACATTGTTTTCTAGTGGTTTTTTTGGAGCAAGAAAAGGAAAAATGAATTCATGGAAAATGACATCACGTCTTGAAAAAAATTATTGAGTGTTGAGATCATATAAGCGAT